>NC_034012.1:11273006-11355438 GCF_000346465.2 Prunus persica | reverse complement strand
GCTAGGCAGCAGAGAGGGGGGAGTAGAGAGTAGTGTTTATAGCGAGTCGGCTCACCACTCACTCCCCCTCGCCCTCCCACGCCCACAGTCCTCACACCCGCCCTAGCCCTCCCTGACATGCTTACTCGTCTTCTATGTTTTTTCTTTTCTACTTTTCTCTCCCCCTTTATTACGCCCATCCTATCTTCCTTGTTTCCTAGTGGGGTTTTCTTCATTCACTTATACTTACTCTCTTTCTTTTCTTGACCCTTCCCCAACTATTGGTGCCAGACTCCTTAGAGAGTTGGTACACAAGTTGGTATCTAAAGTTTGTCTCCCTAGCATCACCCATTAAACAAATTCAACTTTTGAAAAAAATGGGGCCTACTAACCTTTTAGGTGTGACGCGCTACAGTATAGTTGTTAATTAACGGGGTTTTGAATTTGGACGGGGATTTTCAGGAAATTACAATAATAGCATCCTATATTTGGATTGGTCAGTTCTTTTTCGTTACCTAAATTCTTTGGATTGGGAGTGGTCAATTTTCTATTCACGCACGATTTGCTTATCACCCCCAACAAACTTAAAAATGTCAATATTACCATTTATTCATTTAAATTTCTATATTTTATAAATACTTCCTTACAATGGTTGACCCCTTTTTTTCTATTTTTTATATTTATTTAGAAGTTTTAAGGAAAAAATTAATAGGTATTTAGGTAAAATTAGAAATTTCTAGATTTTTTTTCTCTTTTTGAGAAACTGAGTAACTTCATCAAAAAAAAATACATCGGTTACTAAGGAGATAGACATTTCTTAAAACGGTATGTTATAAGTAAGCTCATTGTAAATCGAAGCATTTATTTGGATTCTTAGGTTAAATTCCTTATGTAACCTTTTAGCCTTCTGGAGTTATTAGAGCATCTCCAAGGGAGATGTCAAATACCAAACATCAAATTTAAATTTGATGGCAGATATGGCAATTTGACATCTTACACAACTTTAGACTCCACCTGATATGTCAAATTAAATTACTATTTTATTTTATTTTAGTGTTGATTTATTTTTAATTAAAAAAAAGAAAATAATAAATAATAAAATATTCATTTGACATCTTGTTTTTGGGATGTCAAAAATAACATCTCAACCTCCAGCCTTTATTCTACATCAGCTTTGACACACATCGGTTGGAGTGATGTAATATGTTATTTCTAGCCGTTAAATGTTTATGTGGCACTTTTGACACATTAGTTGAAGATGCTCTTCGGGATTTTGGAAATTTGGATTAACCTTTTTATACAATTCTTTAGGGAGCTAATTATAATTTGAGGTGAAAGACATATTAGGATAAAGTAGTAGGTGAAATACTATTTTGCACATGTATTAGGTGAATGACTCAAAACCCTAAGTATAATATTAATACACTGCCATTTTGTTTTTTAATAAACAAATGTACTCTCAATTTCTTTTTGGGTAAAATAGACAGTCAACATACTCAAATCAGGACATTTTCAAATCTAATTGGACCACACTTCACAAACTTTAGCAAATAATTCAAATATAGATATATATAAACTAAAATAATGGTGGACCAGATAGCAAAACTTCATTCTGGTCCCCCAACAATAATAAGCATAATGCATATCCTTTCCTTTAAGTATGAGCCATCAAATTACTCTTTCCATTTTCAAACAAAAAAAAAAGTACTCTTTGCATTATTAGACAATGGACAAGATGAAAATATATTTGTTACTTAATCCATTGTTTGTAAATCACTTCCAAAGTAACTGAAGTAATCTCTCACTTGAATAAATACCGAAACAAGCAAAAGGTTCATATTTTGGTTCGCATATCAAAATCAGAGCTAACTTTTTTTAGCTAAAGTAACGGAAGAAATCTTTTAATTTAAGCAATACCAAAACAAGCAGAAAATTCCATCTTAATTCATAGATCACATCACCGCTAATAATTTAATTTTCTTTTATCGTTCAATATTTATCGTAAAGAAGTTTGTAACTTAAGTGGTTAAAAGTATTTATCCAAGTATTTGAATTCTAAGTTTAATTTCCTTTTCGTCCAAATATCGTTTGTGTCCCTTAGCTTTTATGGTTATTTGGAAAAAGAAAAAAGCTAACCAACCATCATAAAAATCCAAAAGGACTGCTATCTAGTGAATTTAGATTCTGTATTTAAAGTTTTCACATGAAAGAATAAGATGAGTGATTATCCACAAAAGGGTAGATGAGTAATTTGAAGGTCGCAAGTCAGACATGAATGAATTCATAATTTAAATGGAGGAGAAGAGAACTAATCATAACGGTAACGTGGCCCGCGCTAATTAGGGCAGAAAGCGGCAAAAGGAAACTGATAAAAGTCAATAAATAAACAAGTTGCAACAACTGTCTGTGGCCCAACAAACAAACTCCACCTTACCCCTCGGGGATTTTGGAACTTAATGCTCGTTGCTTTCCCTTTTTAAATTGCCAAATCCTTTTCCTATATCATGTTGTTGCTACATCAATCTAATTTGTGACCCCATTTGGTTGAATTCAGAGTCTTGCTATTAGTTTGAATTGTGAGAGTCCTGGTATTAGGTTGAAGAGCTACAACTAATCTAACGTTCTAATTCCTTTTTCAACCAATTATGAAGAGTGAAGAGTCGAATTTAAGATATTTTTCAATATTTTTTTAAAAATAAATTATTATATAAGAGTTAGTTGATAATGATGTAATAACCTCGGCAAAAACAAAAACATTTGAAACGAATCCTGAAAACTCAGGTGTTTGATGTATACATTTGTCCGAGAGTTTTCTTAACAAAAAATTAAGACATTTGATGTATACATTTTTATCCGCATGTTTATATATCTGTATCTTTCTATGTTAGTATCATTGGTTAATAGAAAAACTATTGATACTCATAAATGATATAGTAATTCAATACTAAACTATCACAAAATTGTTTATAATAATATATAAAAAAAAACTATCATAAAATTGGAATGCTTTTTTTTTTTTTTTCAATTGTATTGTGCTAGTGTATTTATTTTATTCATGTATATATAATGCCGATATTATTGACACTCTAGAAATGTCAGTATATGCACTCCCATATATAATTATCTCCTTTGTTTTATTTATAAGGAATAAGGATATGATAATTTTTTCGAGTGACAATAACATGTATGTTAAATTTACAATAATGGAAATCTAATCGTATAAAGTTGACAGCCATAGATCATGCTTCCCACAATCATGCAGATAAGTGGTTTTTGCAAAACCCAATTGATTATAGAAGACTCATGACTGTGTCTCTCTCTCTCTCTCTTCAAGCGAGGCCAAATAGCCATTATCTTGCTGGAGGAAACACAACAAACGCCACCACGTCCACGTTCATTACTTTAAAATTTCATGCATGTTTCCTTTTTATTGCCTCAAGACTTACACGATACAAAAAAAGAAAGAAAGAAAAAGAAGAAGAATAGTTATCGTATATACTTAAAAAGGTTTGGATATATACATTCAAATAAAAATCAAGATTGTAATAGTTTTGGATAGACATTAGACAACATGATAATAGAATATTTTCCTATATTAGGAAATATTATAATTAAAATAGTTTAATTATCTAACCGTGACTAAATAAATAGATAGACACACTATTTTTAATAAACAAAGAAATGTTCACGACATAAGGCTAAACGATCTTTGATTTCCATGAAATTTAAGATGGATGATCTTTGTATACAGACCTAAAAATTAAACGATTATGGTATAAATTTGTATTGTGAAGTAAATTCAAATTAGTATCTTTCTTTTGCACAGACAATTCGGCATAACGGCATATGCATATCGGCTTTTTATGGCGAATGGCATCTCTAATTTTATCTGCAAAGCTGAAGACAGAGAGGAAAAAAGAGTAGTAGGAGGGGTGGTAGTTCCAAAAATCTCGAAATCCTAATTTGGTTTAGCATGAGCCTAATGATAGATTAAGCCATGATGCATGTAAAGTGCTAAGTTTGATTGACCTCTGGACCAACAACAACTCATGTAAATTAATTATAATTAACAAAATCCCAAAGATAAAATAAAACCTGCCACTTGCTTAATTTGATGATAGTGTTTCCCAAAGGGAACCAATGGCATTGCTCCCAAAAGTTTGTCTGGGATATCATAATTAGCTCACCTAACAAATTCCAAATTTATATATTACCCTTTTAGCAGCAACCCAAATAATTATTGCATGCACCAATTCCACCTATTTTAATGTTCTAATTTTATACTAACCCAATGCCCTTTTGTGCATGTCAAGCACCTAAAAGCTTTAAAAGCACTTGAAAGTTGGTATTGACAAGTAATTCAGCCTCTAAAAGTCTAAACTCACTATTTGGAATTTAAAAAGTTTAGGGCCATCATTTTCTTAAAAAATTAGTATCATTTCTCGATTTATATTTGTCATCCTAGCGCGGGACCATATTAGTCTTCTCTGTATCGTTCTAATTTTATTGGATGTGCTAAAGGGTCATTAGGGCCATCATTTGCTTGAGTGATGTTTGCAAATTGTAAGTGAGAAATTTGAGTGATTTTTGTTTTCTTTAATAAAAAAAAGTTGAAGAGGAAGAAGAAAGAAAAAGAATTGGGGTAGGCAAATACTTTTACATCAAGAGCATGTGTCAATGTTACTGGTGGCTGACCCTACCTTCTTTATGCTGTCATGTGGCATAGGATTGAGATGACACTTTAATCATTATTGGTGAAGGTAAAGTTTTTCTGACAACAACTGAGGTGTCTGGTAAGATGGAATGTTGTCTATTTGGTCTCAAAAGGGTTGCCAACTTGCTATACTTAATTCTTCACAGCAGCTTTGGTTTCTTCTTCTGCCATCCTGCTTGAGTAGATTCTAAGGGAAAGGACACTGGTACAAAAACTCATACACCCATACTTAATCATTCAGCATTCTTTCACACATTAAATTCAGCAATTTTGTGTGTGAATTCAAAGTCCTTTATCTCTCTAATTAAAAATTCTCCTGGCCTTAGGTTCAATTCCCTCCTCACCTAATAATAATATCACTTGTATAAAAAAAATATATATGTCTTTAATGAAAACGGAAAGAATGACATGAGAATTTAATTATGTTCAGTGTGGATTAGATTAGGTTCATATTATTATGTGGTCTGATAAAAGTGGGAAACAAATATTGGCTGGTTGTTGCTGTTGCTGGTTTGCTGCTGTTTAGAGCCTTAGAGTTGTGTCTAAGTTGTTGGTTGTTTGTTGTGTTCTTGTTGACCATCTTGGGCTTGTCTTTTGGTTCTTAATTTGCTAAACTTGAATTTCCAAAAACAAGAAATAAAAATAAATAAGTGGTTAGGCGACAATTGGACCCAATTCCTCACATTGTAAACCAACCAGATGCTTATATACACCGGAGGATTCAGAAATTTTTTAGCATATGTGCAATTTTAAAAGGCTAAAAACTCTTCATGGATTGAATATTTAAGGCTTTTTACCTAGATTGACCTTAGATCTCTTCATGCATTCATATCATACACGAAAATTATTTTATGTAACAATATTGACTAAGTATGAAAAATAGATTTTTGGAATAATCATTTTCTCAAGATAATTTTTGCCAGCTTTTATTCTCTCACATATCAAATAAGAAAACTTGATGTTATGAGATTTTATTGTGAAGTATATGTTGACTTAATGAGCCATTATTTTTAGCCTAAATCGTAGTTTGCACTAAAACCGATTTTTCATATTTTGATTAGATGGGAATTTGATTTTTTAGTATTTTTATTTGAATCCAAGTGAGGGTAATTCCTTATTTACATTGTAAACTTAAGTAAATGGAGTAATATAAAAATAAATGAAATTAAAAGGACAAAGACATTTACTTCAACTAGAGTGCACCACCATTAGTTGAACAAATGGGTAATTTGAAGTACCTACAATGGTTTTTCCAACAAAAGAAAATACAGCTACACCTCCTTGTGCTTTAATAGGTCCGCCATTATTTATATACACATCATTAATATTGCTGCCCAAAACAAGGAGGAGAGTGTTCCAAGTAACAAATCCTGACCCATTTGATAGCTAATAGCTTCTTGGGGCCATTAAGAATTTGGCAGTTAATTGCCAAAAACAAAAAACCAAACCTGTCTAGCTGTGTACTATATCAGATTCAATAATTATGTCCACTAATTGACATATCATCTGACCTAGCAAATTGCCCGTCCTAAAAATCTTATTAGCTTGCCACTCACACTGAAATATATATGTGGTGGGGAAGAAAACATGAATTAAAGACTAATACTAAGATTGCTTAGGACAACAAGCATGCCAGAAGAAAGTGCTTGTCATGTTGGGTTGTCACGTGTTGTGTTAGGTAGTTTTAGTTCAGGCTTATTTCAAGTAGTAGTTACTCTAAAACCTAAATTTTCAACTATTTGTCATGTGTAATCAACTAGCCTTTGTTCTGGTGGTATTTGTCTCCAGTTAGTTAAAGGAGGTCTCATGTTCGATACCTAATTGTGATTTGTTGTTGATGTATTGACACCATTATAAAAGTATCTTATAAATATATTCTTATCATTTGTAAAAATAACATGGGCACAAATCTTTTTTGTGTTTTTTTGGGAACTACAAGTCATGCTTTTCCACCACAATGGACAGCACTTGTGGACAGCACTTGTTGCTATAGACGAAGACGGAAAATACATAATCTCACAGAATCGTAATGGTGCTATCAAAAGAAAAAAAATTGTCATCTGGTTTATGAGGAAAAGTGGGTATGGGCCAAGTTCAAGCAAACGCTGATGGGTGACCAATAAGAACCACTATTTGACTAAACTAAGTGACAGGTGTGAAGAAAAAAAATTAAAAATTGTCTTCCAAAAATTATGGATTTAGGGCTTTGACCTCATCCATCCCCCACCAAATTATGGATCTAGGGCTTCACTTAATAAATTAGGTGTATATAAATATTTAAATATAAGAAATTTAAAAAAACCAAAAACCCATCATCCCCAAGCCACCCTTCCCAGATTTCTTCTCCCTCGTTCTCCCTCTCTCTCTCTCTCTCTCTCTCTCTCTCTCCACCCCTCTCTCTGCAAATTCAAAAACCAACAAATTAAAAGAAAAAAAATTCATTGTTTTTGTTGTTTTGTACTCGAAGGTCTGCAACCAAATTTGATGGCTTCCGAATTCAGCGAGATAAAGATGGTGGGTTGTAGCTGCTGGAGGTTCGACAGAAAGAGAGGCCAGGGCTCATTTGGGTTGTCGACGACTGTGCGGAGGGTTGGGGCTGCTGGGTTTAAGGGCTAGGGGTGGGAGTGGGGCTTGGGTTGCGGCTCGAAGTAGGGGTGGTCTGAGTTTTATACAGCCCATGTTTCAAAAATTGGTGTAACAGATTAGGGCCTTGGCATGCACAGAAAGATTAATTGAATCTTTGTTTTGTCTTGCTAAAAGTGGAAGATGTTGGATTGAGGCAGAGATGTGGCACAGGTTGAAGTTGGTGGGGTAACGAATTCAGCACAGACTTTCAGGGGTGGAACTTGGGTCTGCGAGAGAAGAGCAGTCGTTATGGTTGTGGTGATGGCGACTGGGAAGGGATAATGGGGTTAGGGAGGGGAATTGGGGATTTTTTTTGTTTTAAAGAATTATTTTTATTTTTAATAGTTAAATTAAGAATTTTAAAAGACAATTTTTAATTTTTAATTTTTTTTCTTCACACATGACACTTAGTTTAGCCAAATAGCGGGCCTCATTGGTGCCACATCAGCTTTTTTAACAAAATTTTTAACAGACTTGATGGTGAGGGACAAAGTGAGACACAGTCAAGAGGGCAAAGTGGGTCACTTTAACTTTAAGGGGATAAAGTGAGAATTGACCAATATTTCAGGGGACACTGTAGCACTTAAGCCTTTATAAAAAAGAGAACCCACTAGCGATTAGGCCCACGTGTCAAAAAATAGTATAGCCGAACTACTATACTATTTAAATACATTATATTTAAAAGGTATAGCCATAATAAATAAAAAATTTAAGAAAAAAGGACCCTTCTATTGCATTAGTTTGTACTTCATAAATACTAGACTCTCTGCACGCGCTTCTGCGCTTACGAGAAGCTTTTTTTAAAACAAATTTAAATTTATTTTAGAATTAAAAAAGATAATGGGTAGTTGTGTTCTATAAAAATATGATCCATGATCTGATTTTTCTTTTAATTTTAATTTTTTAAAATATGAAAAAGTGTAAATTTACCATATTATCCTCATTTAATTAATAATTTCAATTCTTAATGTTTGCATTAACCAAGGGCAATTTCTAGCATTTTGAATATTTTACCATTCTCTGTCTTTTGCTTTATATATATATATTAATCGGCTAGTTTCAACATATCCAAAGCATATATTAATTGGCTACTATATAATATTTTAATATAATTTTTATAACATATAATTTTCCTTATTCAATAATATGTGAGAATTATTTGTGTAATAAGTGAATTTTGTGTCTTACTAAAATTTTTGTAAAAAATACGTGTAATAAACATTAGAAATACGCACGTACATGTATAATACGACTATTGTATGTTTGCTTTTTAAAAAACGTGAGATGTGTATAGAACACGAATGTATTATTAAAAAATACGTACGTACGTGCATTGGCGGACCCATAATTTTTTTGAAAAAAGGGCAAAATTTGAAAGGTTAAAAGCTTAAAAAAAAATTAAAAAAAATTACCAACTAATACTATCCAAAATTCGTAGCTACATGTACATGGCCTTCATTTGTACCCTTCCACAAGCCTCAGACTCCTAGTTCCTACTAAAATTTTAAAGGGTGATACTCTTTTGGGGGCTTAAGATCAGGTGTGAGTCTTGAGATATTGAGGCGTAAGCCTTTCATAACATGAATTTTTTTTTCTTTCTAAAAAATACCTTTAAGTTTTCATATTAGACTAAGCTAATGCAATATTGAATAACGAAGATGTTCCAAAAAAATTAATAAAGGTTTTACTACAGACAAAAGGCACCATTGCATTTAAAATAACAAAACCTAATGATATGATTATGAGAGAGTACTATTGCTCATGATGACATGACTTGAAAGGAAGGGATGGAGAGCATCCATCGTTTCATTCTTTATTTTTTTTAATTCAGTGACTGTTCCACCAAACATGTCTTTTTTATATCCTAAGAAGGTTTGAGCAAACATATCGTTTCATTTTAAATGAAACTCATATACTAAGACGACATTGTCATAAATCAAGAGGAATTGGAGAGAAATTGAGATGGAGAGAATGGAATGTTTTCTCTATCTCATATCTGTGTTTTCAATCTCATCTCTGTGTATTCTGTCTGAACATTACAAGGAGGGATCAACCCTTTTGTAGGTAAAGCTCCTTCCACCAAGTGGTGGAGTAGGTAAAGCTCCATCCAACAAGTGGTGGAGTAGGTAAAGCTCCATCCAACAAGTGGTGGGCTCCACCTTATTATTTACAACACTCCCCCTTGGAGACCACAAATGATATGGAATATGCCTCGTTAAAAACCTTGCCAGTAAAAACTAGTGGGACAAAAAAAAAACTGGTCAAAGGGAAAAAGAGTACATAATCATGTGTAACATAAAATTCTATGTATATTGACGCGCGTGCGACACTGCCTCGTTAAAACCTTGCCAGGAAAAATCTAGTGGGATAAAAACCTGGACGAAGGAAAAAGAGTACAGTGTTTGAAGATCTTTATTGATAGCGCGCTCCCCCTGATGCTTGGCAAAAATATCTTTAAGTCATGTTGTTGATCACCTTTCTGAATATCGTAGTTGACACTGCTTCTGTGAGTCAATCTTGAGCGACACTGCCTCGTTAAAACCTTACCAGGAAAAACCCAGTGGGATAAAAACCTGGATGAAGGAAAAAGAGTACAGTGTATGGAGGTCTTTATTAAAACCACGCTCCCCCTGATGAACATCTCCCCCTGAAAAATTTAGGACTAGCTTTTGTCCAGTAAGCGACCATAAAAATTTTCATAGTATACCCTAAACCTTTGAGCGACACTGCCTCGTTAAAACCTTACCAGGAAAAACCCAATGAGATAAAAACCTGGATGAAGGAAAAAGAGTACAGTGTGGAGCTGAGCTCTATCTGGTCTAGTATACTTCCGGAAAAACATTTAAGGACCAACGGATAAGACTCTCTTAGTATAAGCAAGAATCTCGTTGGCATAATGCTCGATCCTTAAGTCGAGACAAATATTTCATGAATTCTGCAGAAGCTTTAATGTGTTGCAATCACATTATAATCAATGTACTCACTGAGGTAATTTATGCACATTAATATTGAGTACAAATTTTGTGCTTCAAGTACATGTCCTTTAGGGACTTGCTTTATGCAATGTCAATCCTCTCAACGGATTTTGTTTAAAAGGGATTAAACTTTATAACACATTATATAGCTTTTACCCAGCTATTTATACATCTTTAGGAAATCGCTTCTGGCGATATGCTCCGTGCATTCAATAACCCTTAAAGATAATATGTTGGTCTCCGTAATTGTGTAATAAAGGGGGGGGGGGGGCACAATTGAATCTGTAAATATGGAGAAAACCCAATATTCCTTGTTTCTGCCAGAAACAGTGTGTCATACAAAGTAGGTATATTCCCTTTTATTCCGAACACCCAAGTATAACTTTCAGTATTAACAAATTTTGGGGTTCGTACTGTGGGTTTGTTCTTTCACGTTCATTCTCATCTATAATGGAATTACCTCATTCTATTTTGGCCAATAATATTGTCGACATTTAATAATTGAACGTGGTTCCAATCAACACAGCCCATTGATGATTTGAGTAGCTACTCCAAAACCAAAAATTGTCATTCATCAATTCATGATCTCACAATTCTCATGTGCATGCGCATGCATCAATTATAAGCATTTCTTTTGCTTTTGGATACCCAAGCCACTTCATGGGGCTTTTATTATGTGAGAATGTGGATTATAACCTCCAATGGAGCGTTATTTTACAGTAGGGCGTGGATAATCTCTATTTAGAGAGTTGGAACATTTAGAACCCATATATCTATCATGCTGCAGGCATGCCACAGATTAATACATACATGTCAATTAATTTCTGGGACTTTAACCCATATTATGGGACTTTAACCCATATAATTTGCTACGCATTAGGCGTGCATAATATCAATATTGACATGTCAAAGGATTGTCCTTTCGGGACTTCAATCCACATCATTTGCTACGCAACAGGCGCGCATCGTATTGATTACTGCTATACCCATATTCTGTTCTTATGGGACTTTAATCTGTGCAGTGTATTATCAATGTATCCAACTTACAATCTGTAAAATTTGCATTAATAATTCATGGATACATATATCTGTCATGCTGCAGGCATGCCACAGATTAATACAGACATGTCAATTAATTTCTGGGACTTTAACCCATATTATGGGACTTTAACCCATATAATTTGCTACGCATTAGGCGTGCATAATATCAATATTGACATGTCAAAGGATTGTCCTTTCGGGACTTCAATCCACATCATTTGCTACGCAACAGGCGTGCATCATATTGATCACTGCTATACCCATATTATGTTCTTATGGGACTTTAATCTGTGTAGTGTATTATCAATGTATCCAACTTACAATCTGTAAAATTTGCATTAATAATTCATGGATACATACAAGCCATTCTTTTGGAACGGACTTATCTTTCCATTTGGTTACCTTTCAAGATAAAATATCAAATAAGTATATAAGCATAAAATAACACAAGTATTGCTTACATCCTTAGGTGGGAGAAACTTTTCTCAAGTATCATTCAAGCTTGTATCGGCCCAGTAAATGTAGCGCTTGATGATCTAGTTATATCCTGCAAGAGTAAAATCACAACTCTTTTCTCTGTCAAAAACAAATAATCCTCAGAGAGTTACAGAAAGAGAAAAAATACAAAAATAATGTGATATTGATTGCAAGAGAAGGTAAGCAATCAAGGAATGAAGCTGGTGGGAGCAGACAACAAGCTCAACAATCAAGGAAGGAAGCTGGTGGGAGCAAACGACAAGCTCTCATTTCTTCTAGTTTAGAAGAACTTCCGGAGATTAGAGTATAAGGTTGCCTTCACAGTTCCCTGATGTGGCGGAAACGTAATCAGGGATAGTCTCGCTTCCTGAATGGATGATCAGAGATAGTCTTGCTTCTCGGGCATATTAAGTGCTCACTGATAATAAAAACAAGTAGATATCGCATCACTAGGTATGGAGAAAACTTGATGTCTTCTGCAAAGAAAATTTCGTTAGTAACACATTTATACACAAATAAGATGAATAGGTAGAACTGGTGAATTTCAAATTAACCATAGGAAAATTGCGAGATTCTCGGGGCACTTTTGAAAAAGTAGCTCCGTGAAATCCGTAAAGCAAGATCAGCTTTGACGAAAATAATACTTGAAAACGCCGAAAGTGCCGATAGGCATTATCAGAGGTCACGTGAAGTTTTGGACTCTGGGAAAGAGAAAGATAATATGGGGATCTGAGATAATATTGGGATCCTGGAAACTGTAGCCATATTTCCTCCTATAGATATGGCCTTTGCAAAACTTGATTGGAGCAACTGCGTTTCAACTTGCTCCTTTCCTGTTATAATAATTGCGCACATTCTTAAAATTTGCACCTGTGGTTTTTACGTCTTTTCAAAATGACGGTTTGGAACCTTGTGCCTTATAGGTTCAAATAACCACATCGACTCTCCCAAATTTCATATTTCAAACTTTTGGCCTGGGCTAAACACAGAACTCAGAATTTATTTGCCCTTTTCAAATGGACATGAAATATGAATTGAGTAAAAGCTACGATAATATCGTAATATAGTAGTGAAGAGCATTAACTACTATATACCCACAATCTCAAATTCGGGATTTCTCATAGATATATCAAAATGTGTGGGAAGCCTCAATTCATCATTTGAGATTTATATTGATATTATCCATTTCACGGTGTATTCTTAACAACCGGAATTCACAAAATATATTTCTTCCTTGAGGTGTCGATTATAACAGAATCGAACTTTATTAAATTCATCATTCTCTTATGCCAAAGAAATATGTGGCGTACCACAATTTGCAATAATACCTCAAGGGTTGTCCATTTAATTGTTGGAACTTCAGGTTCTCAACACTGTTAGATTTTGAACTTCAGGCCAAAATCACATATTCTCATGGTATAGACATTCAATCCCCTTAGATTTTGAACTTCGGGCCAAAATCACATATTCTCATGGTATGGACATTTTTACAATTTTCTGTACATATTTCTGGACTTCAAGCCCTTACATAATTGTCCATATTTTGATGAACTTCTGACATCTCATTTAATTGCTCATCCATGAGTTTAAGGAACTGCAGGTTCCCTTTTGAATGGTGATAGTTTACCCAAAATGGTAAATATTTATGCATACATCACTATTCATGTATACGACACTATTCATGTGTACAGTACATTTGCCAGTACAGTTATCATCCATGTGTACGGCATTATGAACCAATACGGTACTGTTACATCATTAAGGAACCCCAAGTCCTTATTTACATGTCAAGGATCAAGGACCCTCAAGTCCAATCACATGTTTACAAATATAGTACCGGAGAGACTGCCAGCTCTCATATTAACATCATCATCAAGGATCTTCAAATCCTGATGTAATTGTATGATGAGGATCAAGGAACTTCTGGTCCTGATCTGCTTACTGTAAAAACTCATCATACAGCACATTTAATCCATAAAATAAATTGCTGGTAAATAAATTACCGGTATGGACGATAAACTCGCACCACACTTTAAATAAATGTAAATGTGCGGTAAATTAAATTCATAAATTAAATTGCTTGCTGTATGGACGTTAATCCCGCACCATACTTTAAATAAAATTAAATGTGCAGTAAATTGTGCTTGTATGGGCACTAATTCTGCTCCATACATTTAAATAAAAGTAAAGGCGTGGACGATAAACCCGCACCACCCTTTTAAATAAATACTGGTTGTATGGGTAATAAACCTACACCATACAGTAAATAAAATAAATGTGGGGTTAAAACCACCACCGAATAAAATAAGAAAAATGTTAGTATTAGTAACGGCCTCCCACTAATAATATGTTTAGTATTACCAAGGGTCCATTTTTGTTAATGGTTAGTAAAAGAAAAGCAGATAAATATAATAGGAAATAATAGGGAAGATAAGGGAGCAGAGATCTTATCGCTTATTCTTTCGCTTATGCCCTTGCTGAGTGATTTTTTTTTTTTTTCAGTGTTTCGGTGGGTTTTCACATGTGCAGCAGAATGTGTGGGTGGGGCTGTAATCATGCGCACTCGACAACATGTGCTGTTCTTTTTCGGTGGTGCTACTCATCAATCCTGGTATTTGTGTACCTCATGTGCTTATCACTACCTGCATCGAGAGTGGACATATGGTGTGTAGCCGGTTGCTTTTGGAATAAAATAAAATATCCTGGGTTTGCCATTCATGGACATCCAGCCGGTTTTGATATCTGGTGTTCTTTATGATGACTGGGAAGCAGCCATGGGATTTGAAAGCTGGGGCGAGACCCTGGGACCTCATGCTTCAGATTGCTTCCAAATCTCTGGTTATCAGATGAGGCTAAAGATTTCTTAGGAAAGTGCTTCTTGTTAATAATAATGCCCACAGTGAAGTAAATGCTAGCAGAAGGCGGCAAATCGACTCTGATTTCGTCCACATCGAACCAAAACAAGATCCTTTGGTTAACACTCTGGCCCTGTAAATGTAGCGCACATTCTGGTTAACAAGCTGGTGAGGCTGGAGGAGAGGGTCGGTGAGGGACCGAGCCCGAGAGCTGGAGCTACGGGGCAAGGCGTTGCTGCTCTTCTTGGAGCTTGAATTCGGGTTCCAGCAGCACCAGCAGAGCGATCGCCTCCATCTCCTTCCCCCAAGTCCTCGGCGTCGTGGAGCTTGAGCTCCCGGTCCGCCGGTACGACCACCTGAACCTGTCCGAGTCAGCATCCGACTCGCCGGTCCCCTTGAGCCGACTCTGAGCAGCCGGACCGGTGCAGGGGGCGCAGTGCCTGTAAGCTCCCGAGGCCTTCAATGCCATGTCCTTAAGCTGGAAAGTGAGGGATTTAATGGCGGCTTGTTGCTTGTTGTTGGCGGAGGCGGGGGTGTTGGTGGTGAAAGGTTGGTCTGTTTGGAAATTGCTTGTTGGTATTAAACTTGTTCACACATTGACGATGAAGTCATAATAATATTGTAAGTTGGCACGATGGCGAGAGCAGAAGATGAGAAGGAAATGACGATCTGGGACTTGTTAATTTACTGAGGAAGATGATGAAGTTTCCTGGTGGAAACAAATTAATTGAGTCAAAGAATATATACGGGGGGTTTTGGGATTTGGGGTTGAGAAGTTGAGCATCGGCGATGTTCAGAGGCTTCAGTGGGAATATCTCTACAGATATGGGAGACAGAGAGAGCTGAGAATTCCGGTTGATTTTGGTCTCTGGGTTTTATCAGAGAACTCAGCTGGTTAGAGCCTTGTGCTGATAACGTGTTATAAATCAAGAGGAATTGGAGAGAAATTGAGATGGAGAGAATGGAATGTTTTCTCTATCTCATATCTGTGTTTTCAATCTCATCTCTGTGTATTCTGTTTGAACATTACAAGGAGGGATCAACCCTTTTGTAGGTAAAGCTCCTTCCACCAAGTGGTGGAGTAGGTAAAGCTCCATCCAACAAGTGGTGGAGTAGGTAAAGCTCCATCCAACAAGTGGTGGGCTCCACCTTATTATTTACAACAGACATCGTTTTAATGAGAAACCCAAAATAAACAGCACACATCTTCTTCCTCGTGCATCTTCTTCCTCGCGCATCCTCTTCCTCTCACATCTTCTTCCTTGCGTAGCGTCTTTGTGCCAGAAAAAGAAGTATGCAATTCTAACTAAACACACATCTGAAGGAGTCTTGTCATAATAGATGCGATTTTTCACTACCAAAACAGGAGAGCCTCTTTGAGACATTTAATCGAACAAATGGTGAGCACCATCAAAGGGGCAAATTCCGGCCTCTCCAGGTGATTTTCCGGCGGGGGGAGGTACAGCTGCACCTCCTTGCTCCTTAATAGATCCGTCACTGCGTACGTGTATAATAGAGTATTAAATGTGAAAGTACTAAATTCTTTATACGGGTAATAATTCTGGAAGAGTAAAAAATTAAAAGGGGACAATAGAGACTCGGGTAATGGCTTAATATTAATGGATAATTACTCTTGTCGATAAACAAAAATCATAGAAAAAATTTAAAAGAAAAAAAGGATTCCAATATATATATATATATATAGTATAGCCGCTCGGCTATATGATTTATTAAAGACAATAAACCCGTAAAGCCGCCTGGCTATACTATTTTAAAAAAAATAAAAATAAAAAAATGAGTATTGTCGTGCGGATATACTAATTTTTTTATATGTAAAAAAGAGGACCCCAGAGCGATTATGTGCCACGTGTCAAAAAATTAAAAATTAAAAACATTGAGTATAGCTGGGCGGCTATACTATTCTTTTTAAAAAGAGGACCCGCTAGCGATTAGGTGCCACATGTCAAAAATAAGTATAGCCGTCCGGCTATACGTTTAAAAAAAAATCGTAGTATTGCCACCCGACGATACTATTTAAATACATTATATTTAAAAGGTATAGCAGCACGGCGATACTCTTTAATAGAAAAAAATTAAGAAAAAAAGACCCTCCTAGTTGCATTAATTTGTACTTTATAGATATTAATTTGCTAGTTTCAACATATCTAAAGCATATATTAATCGGCCACTATATAATATTATAATATAATTTTTATAACATATATTATTCTTATTCAATAATATATGAGAATTATTTGTATAATACGTAAATTTTATGTGTCTTACTGAAAATTTTGTAAAAAATATGTGTATTAAACATTAGAAATACGTACGTGCATATACAACACGACTATTGTACGTTTGCTTTTTAAAAAACATGAGACATGTATAGAACATGAATGTATTATTCAAAAAAACGTACGTACGTGTATAATAGAGTATTAAACGTGAAAGTGCTAAATTTTTTATATGTGTAATAACTCTGGAAAAGTAAAAAATTAAAAAGGGATAATAGAGACTTGGGTAATGGCCTAATAGTAATGAATAATTACTCTTATCGATAAATGAAAATCGTCAAAAAAATTTGAAAGAAAAAAAGGATTCCAGTATATATATATATATATATATATATATAGTATAGCCGCTCGGCTATACGATTTATTAAAGAGAATTAAAAAAGCCAGTAAATCCGCATGGGTAGACTATTTTTTAAAAAAATAAGAAAAAAATCGACACGCAGCTATACTATTTATTGAAAAAAAACAAAAAACAGAGCAATCGCATTGCGCCTAGGCGCTCACGTGTAAAACAGTATAGCCGTGTGGCTATATTATTTTTTATATAAAAAAAGGGGACCCTCTGGTGATTATGTTCTACATGTCAAGCCAAGTACATTTAAAACATTAAAAAAACTAAATATAGTTGCATGGTTGTACTATTTTTTTTAAAAAAGGACCCGCTAACGATTAGGCACCACATGTCAAAAATAAGTATAGCTGCCCGACTATACGATTTTTTTTAAAACAAAATCGTAGTATAGGCTTTGACTTCAATTTTTTCCTAGCTCAAATATCTCGTAGACACTGATCAGAAAAGTAGATGCATAAAACAAGAAGTAAATAACACTAGATGCCAATGGGTATAGCCTAGTTAAAAAAGGCCTTGATTTATAAATCAATGGTCACAAGTTTGAACTCCCATAAAACCTTGCAATGTGTGTAAGAAACCCACTCACCTTTATAGTAGACTATCTCTTATAACCCCTCAAATAAACTCCTCACACTAAAGTCCTCATTTAGCCTTTCGGGTCTTCTAATAGTAAATAACACAAGATTTGTTTGCACCCTCGACTCTTCTCAACAATTCTCAAAATGGCCCAACATAATAAGGTTAAAGGTGGTCCAATTGAAATTCGGTTGGTCCGCTCGGGCAATTACCCACCTTTAAGCGGGTCCTCTGTGGTATCTGCTCTTGTGTGCTCAGCCTAGGGTTTATTCCCTCAAAGGCTCAACCTTTACAGGATTATTCGGTTCTCTCTCTCGAAAGCCATGGCGAAGAACAGGAACAAGAAGAAGAGAAACGATGCCGCTTCAATGGACATCACTGGAGATCCCGTTTCAGATTTGCCTCAAGGTATTAAGTCCTGTTCTAATTTCATAAAATTCTATGACTATAACTTTCCTCTCTCTCTCTCTCTCCCCTTAGCTTTGGGGAATTTTGACCCTTTCTGTACATTGATTGTGCAGCAATGGACACCTCAGAGTCTGGGGCTCACAACCCAAGTGGTGGTGCTTCCAGTTTGTAAGTATCAATTCTTACCAAGCACTCATTTTTATAAGGTTAATGGGTTTTTCTATTAGAGGAGTGATAATCAAGACCACAAATTTAAAATCTTAAACCTTAAACACACATTTAAACATGATTTTCTTCGACTGATTGATTTGTGGTCTTGATTTGTGTTAATTGGGTATTGTAGCTATTGCTAAAAGATTATGGGTGAGGCTGCTTTCTGGGTTCAATTCAAATAAACGAGTGCATATGTGGTGCTACAGGGTCTTTAATGTTTGTGGATGTTTACTAGTCCTCTTTTTGTTGTGTGAACATATAGGTTGTTTACTTGATAAGATATTGCATAATTTCAAATTTTAAACAAAATCGATTTCATTCATAATTATCTTGGAATGTATTTTGTATTTACTATTCATTAGATAGATTTAACCAATTATATGCATATTGTGAGAATTTTCAAATTTCTATAAAAAGTCTCGGATGAATTTCATATGTATAAAAAATTTGCTGCATTTTTTAACGGTTCAACACCTTAAGTGGCGCAGATGGGTTGGGTTGTATAAAGTACGTGTTAGGAAAATGGCTGTGTTAGATGGCCTGTGGTATTACTGCATGGCATGACAAACATTGCAAATCGTCACTTTGATAGTCAACCTATGGTTTTCTAGTACCTAGTTCTTCGACAGGGGAGTATCTCTGCTACTCTCACTCTGAAGTACTTTTTGCCTGTGATCTAGCCTGGTTACTTCTTCATGTTTTGTTGTTGAGAAGGAACTACTTTAACATCACTATGTTTTTGGGGGTCATTCGAGCATGGTTAGAACGGGTAATGAGGAGACTTGTTTTTGTAGCTTGTTGATACTGCTCTGTGACTGATCATGTCAAAAGTGCAGGAATAGGGTTATGATTTAAGGCATGAGAGGAGAGAAATTTGGGGAAGGGAAGGGTTCAATGATGTGGCACGTGATTAGAATTTGATTAAAAATGTTTTTCCTGTGAAAATAGGGTCGAGGATTTTGCCCTCCTGATTAATATATTTCTCTTTCTTATGGGCTAAGGGTGGCTAACGATGAATGAAGAAATTCTACCTCATCCCATTAACTTATATGTTATTTGTTTGTTTAATTTACCCATTTAATGCTTCTGTGATTGAAGTCATTGATTTGCCTTTCCTGGTTTCATTTCATTTCCAGCTCCTTTGTTTATTGCATCTGTCTGTTTTCTGTTTTTTTGTTTACAGCTCTTTAATTTTGAAAATTTTCCCGTAACAGAAAGATAAAGGGAAGGCAAATGAAGAGATCAAAAAATGCCCGAAAGAAAAAAGCCATAGTAAGGGCTATATCGAAAAAAGAGCAGGCTGTTGAAAAAACTAAGAAGCATGAAAGCAAAACCTTGAGAACCCAATCTGCAAAGCTGCTATATGATTGATGATTCTCGCCAGCTATTCTTGTAAAAGGAAAAGCCATACTTTTTTGTGATTCTTGTATCAGTTTCATTATAAGTTTCTTTCTCAGATTGCAATTTTGATAATGAATGTAATTAGTTGAATTTTTTTGACCCTTTGACCCTTTGTCAATGGATTAAGAAACTAGTAAATTACTCTGATCTCCTCTCCATGAACGTAGGCATATAAAGGCTGAACCAGGTTAAATCTCATGTGTTCTTGGTTGGTTTGGTGAAGACTGCCAGTTTCGACCTGGCCAACGAGGTTTGGCCCAAAAAAAGGGCCTTCACTTGCAGACTAGTGATCTCATGTTCAAACTCTCATGACACTTTGATAGTGTGTGAGAACAACCCCCTCTCCCGATTCACTTTCAAATTATTTAAATGTGGTCCTCTTTAGTGACGTATCGACACGTGGGTGGCATACACGTAGACATTTGGCAAATATTTGACGTCATTCTGCCTAATTCATATAAAAATTCCACCCTCAATTTGGTAGTTCTCTTCTCATGGGGATTACATACCTTATGGAGAAATGGCAAAAAATAAGATGAATATTAATAGAATTTCTATTGTCTATCTTCGTTGGTAGCCAATGTAACAATTCTTTGATCACGTGTCCACACGTGGGCCTACACACACATTTAGAAAAGATTTAAAGTCATATTGGCTGGTTCATGTAAAAATTTCCCCCCGAAATTTAACTCATATATGTAGTATTATTATCGCAAAAGTAAATAATGAGGATGAGATATCTTACCATATGCAATAACAAAGAGTGCAGCCAAAAAAGCCATTTTTTATACAAACTTGTCCATGTATTTTTTAGTCAGCAATAAGATAGCAAGACAGGAATGTATAATGTTGGTAATGGCATTTGTTGTTTGTTGCACTCAAGTACTTGCTTTGAATCCCACATAGTATATATTTATGTAGGTGAAGCAATTAGCTAAGAATAATGTTACTCTTACCACATTTGTATATCATATTTTTATACCACCTTATGTGGCAGATGAGGTGGACAATCATATATCAATTAAAATTATTTAACATTTTCTTTTCTTTTATGATTTATTAACACCATAAAAAAAATTATCAATTAAACTATCTTTATTAAAATACACTTCATTGATTTAATTGATGTGACATATGATATGGACATGTCACATCATGTTGTATAGAAATGTGGAATAAAAATGTGGTAAGTGTAACATTACTCATTAGCTAAAGATGTTAACAAATTTAATACAGTGAAAAATGCATATTTTTCTTTGGTAAGCAAGTAAAAAATGCATCTTTATTTTTTGGTAAGAAAGCCAAAAATGCATTACACAACTCAAATTATTTACAACTGTCTCACATGGAATGGATTGATATATATTTTTTGTTTGTGGGGTTTGTCACCCATAATTGGGCCGAGCTTAAGTCCACATAGAAGTCACAGACGAGAGAGGCCCAAAGTTTTTGCCTATTTTCACTTTCACTTTTTCACAAAGGCCCTAATGCCAATTGTTCCATGTGTAATCAGCCCGATTAATTCATGTTTCAAAGTGCCTTGTGAGTTTTAATGAAAGATTAAAACAAATTACTAAGATAAATTTCAAGTAATTCCGATTATTGTTTGTATTAAAAATAAATAAATATATGCAAGGCGTTTGTAGCTCAAGTGGTTAAGAGCATTATCGTTGCACCTTAGGTTTGATCTCCCCATCGCAGATATCGCTTGTATCATAAAAAATAAATTAATAAGAGAAATATAGCAGCTATATTTGTATTAATTCTTCATCATCCCTGTAAACTATGGTTTACAATTTTATTGAGCAAACTAGGCAACAACACCATGTCATGTGTGCCTGAAATTAATTGACTTTAGTTCATGGCCGTGGTGAAAAGGGGAGGAGGAATGGCATGATGCACCTCTACTTTCTGGTTCGCGCAGCAAAAATTCGCACATTCTGGATCATAGGGGCAAGCAGGATCTACGACTCCGAAGGTTCTTGCTTCAGCACATAGCTCCATACCTGCCAACAATTAATTAATTATTTACTTATATAATGAGTATAATATTGTGATATTAGTCGATATTGAATCTTGGGAGTTATCCAAATTTAATTTAATTTTAGACACCAAGCATGGCGAAACAAGAATGAGAGATTTTACCGGATGCAATGACCATGAGCACAACCAAAAGAGCCAATTTTGATGAAGACTTGTCCATGTCTTTTTGAGTTAGCAATTAGATAGCAGAAATGTATAAGATATGTATATAGTATATAGGAAATTGACCGCTGCGCTCGAGTACGTGAAGTTCCTGTAGTAATAGGATATTTATATAGGTGAAGCAATTAGTTAAAAGCTAAGAAATTAGGTAAAGTGGAGAGGATAGGGTTGGGAAATGGGTTAGAATTTGATTAGGCAAAGGGCTCAACTCCCTTATGGAATAAAGAAAAAAGGAGGTAAGAAATCTAAAATACATAGAAAAATGTATCTTGTCTCTTTTGTTGAGTAAGCGAAAAAATAAATTTTGGTGGATTGTGTTTTATGAATTTCTAAAAGAGTTATGATTTAGATGAGAGTTTGATTTCCTCCCATTGTAACAATAAGAAATTTAATATGGAGGAAAATTCATGTTTTCTCTTTTGGTAAATAAGCGAAAAATGCATCTTGTTGGATTGTGTTGTATGGATTGCTAAAGGAATTAGCTAAAAAGGTCAGAAATCTAAACCTCGGGGTCAAACCAAGTGGTGAAGGTAGGTGGTGACATGTGTTAGATCAAAAGTTTGATTTCCTCCCATTGTAACAATAAGAAATTTAATATAGAGAAAAATTCATGTTTTCTTTTTTGGTAAGTAAGTGAAAAATGCATCTTGTTGGATTGTGTTGCTAAAGGAATAGCTAAAAGGGTAAGAAATCTAAACCTTGGGGTCAAACCAAGTGGTGAAGGTAAGTGACGACATGTGTTATACGAAAAGTTTGATTCCCTTCCATTGTAACAATAAGAAATTTAATATAGAGAAAAATGCATCTCTGTTTTTGGCAGAGCAAGTAAAAAATGAATCTTGATGGTTTATGTGGTAGCTACACACATTAGTTGCACTTGTCTGACTTGGAATGGATGAAATGAAGAATGATTAAAACTTAAATACTAATTATTCATTATATAAAGAGTAATTAAAATATAAGTAATAATAATAATTGGTCAATAATGCTAAGACATTACTTAATTACAAATATTAAACTAAAGAAAACTAATTTTGTAATATATATATATAAACAAAGTTCACAAAATAATCTAAAATAATTCATTACTATTTATTAATTAATTTATGAAATTAGTAAAATATTTAAATACTAATTATTCACTAACGAAATAAAATAATTACCAATTAAA
Source organism: Prunus persica (assembly GCF_000346465.2). NCBI lineage: Eukaryota > Viridiplantae > Streptophyta > Magnoliopsida > Rosales > Rosaceae > Prunus > Prunus persica. The sequence goes on along the minus strand of NC_034012.1, from coordinate 11,332,149 downwards.
GTAATTAAAAAAAGGCTAAGATATTACTTAATTACATAAAAGAAAATCATTTTGGGCTATACTTTTAAAATATTAAAATCTATTTAACGAGTATATCCACTTTAAATGTATACAAATATTTTAACAGTATACCCGCGCGGCTATACATGTTAAATATTAACATATTTTCAAAGTACAACGGCGCGGCCATAATCGTTAAATATTAATATATTTTAAAAGTACAGCCGCGACCCGCATGGGTATACATTTTAAATATTAATATCATTTTGTTATCATCACGAATTAGGTTATCCTGTGAGAGACAGAGTTGAAAAAGAAAGTCAATAACAAATCACTTAGTTCAAATTCAACCTCACGATTTTCAAAATCGGAAGCATGTTTTTCAATGTTTGACTGACCAAATGCATTTGGTAAACATGGACTTGCTGGATCAAGACACTTCAATTGCTTCTGCATATAGATCCAGACCCTCCATGCCAACACATTTGAGTTATAAACTTACCAACTTATTCTTAATGCATTTTCATGATATTTTTGCTAGTTTCGATCCATTTGCACGAGATAGTTGCTAATTTAGAATACATAATGTTTTGATAGAGGCCATATTTTGGGTTTTAACTTTTGAGTTTTGGTCGGACTTAGGGCACCTAACACTCAAGAGTTGAAGCCTAAATTTAACTGATATATCTAGTATCATTATCGCAAAAGTAAATAATGAGGATGAGATATCTTACCATATGCAATAACCAAGAGTCCAGCCAAAAAAACCATTTGTTTTATACAAACTTGTCCACGTATTTTTTTAGTTAGCAATTAGATAGCAAGGCAGGAATGTATAATATTGGTAATGGCGTTTGTTGTTTGTTGCACTCAAGTACTTGCTTTGAATCCCACATAGTATATATATTCATATAGGTGAAGCAATTAGCTAAAGAGGGTAACAAATTTAATACAGTGAAAAATGCATATTTTTCTTTGGTAAGCAAGTAAAAATTGCAATTCTTTTTTTTTTTTTGGTTAAGAAAGCAAAAAATGCATTACACTACCCAAATTATTTACGTACTTGTCTCACTTGGAATGGATTGATATATATACTTTTGTTCGTTTGGCCGAGCTTAAGCCCACATAGAAGTCACAAACGGGAGAGGCCCAAAGTCTTTGCCTATAACTTTCACTTTTTCACAAAGCCCCTAATGCCTATTGTTACATGTGTAATCAGCCGATTGATTCTTGTTTCAAATTGTCTTATGAGCTTGAATGGAAGATCAAAACGAATTACTAAGATAAATTTCAAGTAATTCCGATTATTGTTTGTATTAAAAATAAATAAATTAATGTAAAGCGTTTGTAGCTCAAGTGGTTAAGAGTATTTACAGTTGCACTTTGGGGGGTGTATCCAATTCAAACTTTTAATGACTTTTATAGAGTTTAAAAGTCTTGAGGTATTCAATTTAGACTTTTAAGGAGTATATAAAAGTCTAGTGGTATTCAATTGTGACTTTTAAAAAGTATTTAAAAGTTTGGTGGTATTCAATTATGACTTTTAAAAAGTATTTAAAAGTTTAGTGGTATTCAAAAAGTTAATGACTTTTAAAAAGCTTATTAAATGAATGACTTTTCCATACTTTTAAGGCTAATTATTAAGAGCAAAAGTCTTGCCAATTTATTTGTGACTTTTATCAACTCTATGAAAGTATTTAAGAATTTGTCATCTCTATGAAAGTCACTCACTTAAAAAAAGTCTTTATAAGTATGAATTGGATACACCCCCCTTAGATTCGATCTTCCCATCCCAGATATCGCTTGTATCATAAAAGATAAATTAGTAAGAGAAATACAGCAGCCATATTTGTATTAATTCTTCATCATCCCTGTAAACTATGGTTTCCAATTTTATTGAGCAAACTAGGCAACAACACAATGTCATGTGTGCCTGTGCCTGAAATTAATTAACTTCAGTTCATGGCCGTGGTGGAAAGGGGAGGAGGAATGGTGTGATGTGCCTCTACTTTCTGGTTCGCACAACAAAAATTCGCACATTCTGGATCATAGGGGCAAGCAGGATCTACGACTCCGAAGGTTCTTGCTTCAGCACATAGCTTCACACCTGCCAACAATTAATTAATTATTTACTTATATAATGAGTAGACTATTGTGATATTAGTCGATATTGAAATCTTGGGAGTTATCCAAATTTAATTTAATTTTAGACACCATGCATGGCGAAACAAGAATGAGAGGTTTTACCAGATGCAATGACCATGAGCACAACCAGAAGAGCTAATTTTGATGAAGACTTGTCCATGTCTTTTTGAGTTAGCAATTAGATAGCAAGAATGTATAAGATACGTATATAGTATATAGGAAATTGACTTCTGTGCTCAAGTACTTGAAGTTCCTGTAGTGATAGGATATTTATATAGGTGAAGCAATTAGTTAAAGTTGAGAGGATAGGTTGGGAAATGGGTTAGAATTTGATTAGGCAAAGGGCTCGACTCCCTTATGGAATAACGAAAAAAAAAGAAGGTAAGAAATCTAAAATACATAGAAAAATATATTTTGTTTCTTTTGTTGAGTAAGCGAAAAAATAAATTTTGGTGGATTGTGTTTTATGAATTTCTAAAAGAGTTATGATTCAGATAAGAGTTTGATTTCCTCCCATTGTAACAATAAGAAATTTTATATGTTGAAAAATTCATGTTTTATCTTTTGGTAACTACGCGAAAAATGCATCTTGTTGGATTGTGTTGTATGGATTGCTAAAGCAATTAGCTAAAAAGGTCAGAAATCTAAACCTCGGGGTCAAACCAAGTGGTGAAGGTATGTGGCGACATGTGTTAGATCAAAAGTTTGATTTCCTCCCATTGTAACAATAAGAAATTTAATATAGAGAAAAATTCATGTTTCTCTTTTGGTAAGTAAGCAAAAAATGCATCTTGTTGGATTGTGTTGCTAAAGGGTAAGAAATCCAAACCTCAGGGTCAAACCAAGTGGTGAAGGTAAGTGACGACATGTGTTATATCAAAAGTTTGATTCCTTTCCATTGTAACAATGAGAAATTTAATATAGAGATAAACACATCTCTTTTTTTGGTTAAGCAAATAAAAAATGCATCTTGATGGTTTATGTTGCAGCTACACACATTAGTTGCACCTGTCTAACTTGGAATGTATGAAATGAAGAATGATTAAAACATAAATACTAATTATTCATTATATAAAGAATAATTAAAACATAAACAAGTATTATTATTATTATTAAATAATGCTAAGATATTACTTAATTGAAAATATTATAAAAAAACTAATTTTGTATAATTAACAAAACAAAAACAAAAACAAAGTCCACAAAATAATCTAAAATAATCAATTACTATTTACTAAGTAATTTATGAAATCAGTACAATATTTAAATACTAATTATTCACTAAAGAAATTAACATAATTACTTATTAAAGTAATTTAAAAAAGGCTAAAGATATTAATTAATTACAAAATAGAAAACCATTTTGGGCTATTTAACAAGTATATATGCTTTGAATATATACGAATATTTTAACAGTATAGCCATGCTGCTATACCTGTTAAATATTAACATATTTTCAAAGTACAGCCGCACAGCCATAATCTTTAAATATTAATATATTTTAAACCTTAAAAAGAATTTTCTTTGAGTTTTACTTAGAAGGGCAATTTACAAAGGAAACTAAAAGAAAATTTTGGGAAACAAGCAAATTACAGGGGAGATTGCCGAATTTTCGACAAAAGTTAAACCTGAAAAGATTTTTCTTTGAGTTTTAGTTGGAAGGGCAATTTGGTCAAGTGTGCTTGGCACTTGTCTGATGTTGGACATGCACAGGGTTCGGTGCAGATTCCAAAGTGGAATTTGGGTCAGAGCAAGACTTCACGTGTTGGGTCTAATGGCCACACGTGCTCCCACGTCACCCAATATGTGTTGTCCACGTGTTAGGTTTGAAAGTTTGCCACACGTGCGGAGACATGTTGAGAGTGTTTGTCCCACATTGAAAAGTTAAGGGACCAAGCCTGGGTTTATAAGGAGTTGGGCTACTCCCCCCATAGCCAATTGGTTTTGGGGTGGAACCTCAACTTCCTTCATGAACAACGTCCAAGCATATAATCTGGTTTCATTTCTCTTAACAGTTTTACCAGCGTGATGATATACTAGAAGAAGAATAAGCTAGCTCTTTGGTACATTGAAAGGCAATTTGTAACATTTTTTTTTCCTTTCTGATGGATTTGGATTGGATTTTAATACTTTTAATTTTCCGACTAAAAATTGTATATGAATGTTACTCTACAGTAAGAACCTCCCTTGATATTTTGTTTTCTCAATTATAGCTGAGTTTTGTCTCCATTGCTTTTCTCAGTTGGTACAACTATTTGAATGTGCAAGACATTGATAACGTAAAAAATGTCAGACAAGGGATCAAATTGAAAATTAAAGCGCTCGCATGCTCTTTTCCTTAGGAAATCATACAAGAGATCTTAATTAGGCTACCCGTTAAATCTCTGATAAAATGTACTTCAGTCTGCAATACATGGAGGTCCATGATCATAAACCGAAGCTTTATTCACGCCCACCTCAGCCCAACTGTTTTTAGAAAAATAATTTATTTACTATATAAGTTACGGGTAAGATGTTCTGTTTTTAGATATATAGGCCTTTTACACTATAACTTACCGGTAAGATATAGTGTGAAAGGCTATATATCGGAGAATGCAACATCTTAATCGTAACTTATTTAGTAAATAGCCTGTTTTTCTAAAATCATCATATCTTACCGATAAGTTATAGTGTAAAATGCCTATATATCTGGGAACGCAACATCTTACCAGTAATTTATGGAGTAAATAACTTATTTTTCTAAAAACACCACACCTTACCGGTAACTTATAGTATAAAATACCTATATATCTGAGAACACAACATCTTATCCGTATTTTATTGAGTAAATAGCATGTTTTTCTAAAAACACCATATCTTACCTGTAAGTTATGGTGTAAAAGGCCTATATATATTTGAAAACGCAATATTTTACCCGTAATTGATGGAGTAAATAACTTATTTTTCTAAAAACACCGTATATTTCTGGTAAGTTATACTGTGAAATGCTTATATAGCTCATAACGCAACATCTTACCCTTAATTTATTGAGTAAATAACTTATTTTTCAAAAAACACCATATCTTACTGGTAAGTTTTAGTGTAAAATGCTTATATATCTGAGAACACAACATCTCATCCGTATTTTATTGAGTAACTAGCCTGTTTTTCTAAAAACACCATATCTTACCGGTAAGTTATAGTGTAAAAGGCCTATATATCTGAGAACGCAACATCTTAACCGTATTTTACGGAATAAATAACCTATTTTTCTAAAAACACCTTATCTTACCGGTAAGTTATAGTGTAAAATGCCTATATATCTGAGAACACAACATCTTATCCGTATTTTATTGAGTAAATAGCATGTTTTTCTAAAAACACCATATCTTACCGGTAAGTTATAGTGTAAAAGGCCTATATATCTGAGAACGTAACATCTTACCTGTAATTGATGGAGTAAATAACTTATTTTTCTAAAAACACAATTTCTCACCGGTAAGTTATAGTGTAAAAGGCCTATATATATATATATATATATATATCAGAAAACACAACATCGTACTCGTATTTTATTGAGTAAATAACCTGTTTTTCTAAAAACACCATATCTTACCGGTAAGTTATAGTGTAAAATGCCTATATATCTGAGAACGCAACATCTTACTCGTAATTTATAGAGTAAATTACTTATTTTTCTAAAAACACCATATCTTACCGGTAAGTTATAGTGTAAAAGGCCTATATATATCTGAAAACGGAATGACATTCACCTCCTCCTACTCCACATAATTTCTGGTAGCTGTAGCCTCACCTACGACCAAAACAAGGTCATTCAGAAGGTAAAAGACAAAGTTCACTCTGTGCATCATGATAACCAGGCGTTTGATGTGCCAAGATCGAATTTCCAATTGCCGCAAAGAAAAACTTTGGGAATTCACATCTTCGTGTGGTTGGCACTTGTGATGGGCTAATTTGTCTTGCGGATGATATCCCTTCTTATGCTTACAACTTCTTTATATGGAACCCAACCATTAGAAAGTTGGTGACCCTTTCCAGGTCTGGTATTACCTTTCGGTCGCATGGTAGGAGCAATGCTTCTCTTGGGTTTGGTTTTGATGCTATGACCAATGACTATAAGGTTGTGCGACTTGTGACTTTATTGGAGGAAGATGAGCAGCCAACTCTAGCTGAGGTTTATTCCCTAGCCACGGGCAGCAATCTTGGTTGTGTTTCTCCTGCATCTCTAATAACAAAAACCGAATCAGACGAAGAAGCAGCTTTTACAGAGCCGTCAAAGTTCATCTTGAGAAATAGGGGCTTGGGCGGAAGCCATCTGATTGGAGTAGCTTGGCCACGAGATCTCCTCGAATAGTAGTTGATACAGAAGAAGTACTATGCTAGAACTCAACACAAGTGCGAGCAACAACTGTCAAACTTTTTGTTGGATGAGTGCATATACGTCGAAAGATACAATGATTTATGGACTCCCTAATCTGCCAACAAACAAATAAGATTTTACTCAAAGCTAGAGAAACTGTGATATGAGCATTGTAGTTAGTTAAACAATTCATTAAGCAATCCTGAAAAGAACCTCCTTGGCCAATAATTCTCAACACAGCGCCAAACAGAAGCTGCAAGAGGGCAATGCATGAAAAAGTACGAATGAAATTCCTATTTGTTTTATTCGGCAAAATTTGTGAAAAGTACAAATGAAAAAGTTCGGCAAAATATACAAGCTACAAAAAAATGAGGGGTCAAAATAGAAATAAGACTTCATTATGGCGATAAAAAGAAATTTCCGCATAAATTGTTCCCGGGAAAGTTTTTCCAATTCATAAACCACCAGATCAACCATAGATAAACCTTATTCAAGCTTTTAATCTGGGACGGAGATATAAATAGAGAAGAAAGATGCATGAGGGTTTCAGCCGACGCGTTTCTTCTTCCACACTATCATGTACGGAAATGAATGTCCTAGAGGCTAGAAAGGGTTCTACTCCTTTCTTCCTCACTCTTCTTCTCTAACGTCAGCTCCATTTCTTCGGCTCTGCTCATCAGGACCAAAAATTGTAAGTTCCTAAAGTTTCTCTTTCCTTTTTCTGTCAATTTCGAAAAATCGGCGCCTAGGCGCTAGGCGGCCGCCTAGGCGGCGCCTGGGCGGGTCGGGTATTTTTTTTTTAAAATTTTTAAAAATAAAATGATGGTTTGGCTTTAGTGTTGGTGTTTTTTTTCCTTGATGGGTTTGGAGTTTTGATTGATAGAGTAGAGATTGGGTTTGATTTGAAAATTATGACGTTTGGGGTTTAGGCTACCCGTTAAATCTCTGATCAATTGCACCTCAGTGTGCAAGGCATGGAGGTCCATGATCATGAACAAAAGCTTTATCCGCGCCCACTTAACCCTAACAGTCGATTTTGCTAACCAGGATGACATTGACCTCCTCCTACTCCACATAATTTCTTGTGACAGTAGCAGCACCTTCGGCCACAAAACGATCGTTTCCGAGATAAAAGATGAGGTTCACTGTGTGCATTATGATAACCAGGCTTTTGATGTGTACTGCAAGATCGAATTTCCAATTGCTCCAGAGCAAGAACTGTGCAATTCTCATCTTCGTGTGGTCGGCAGTTGTAGCGGGCTAATCTGCCTTGCGGATGATATCCTCCATTATGGTTACAACTTCTTTATATGGAACCCAGCCATTAGAAAGTTAGTGACCCTTCCCAGGCCTGGAGTTACCTTTAGGACGCATGGTGGGTATGATGCTTCTATTGGGTTCGGTTTTGATGCTATGACCAATGACTATAAGGTTGTGCGATTTGTAGCTTTACAACATGAAGATGAGAGGCCAACTGTAGCTGAGGTTTATTCCCTAGCCACTGGCACATGGAGGAGTCTTGGTTGTGTTTCTCCTGCATGTGGAACAAATGGAGCTGCATCCAATGCTTTTGTTAATGGGGTTCTTCATTGGCCTGTAGTCTCAGACGGCGATGGTTGCTATTTTATTTTGACGTTTGACTTGGGCAAGGAGGTGTTCGGTAAGATACCTATGCCGAAGATTATCCATTGGAATCCCAAGTGGGGATTGCAATTGTCCGTTTTCGAAAATAGAAAATCTGTTGCTCTGTTTATGAGGGATAACAGTTGTAAAGATTTCATGATGGATAATAGGCGCGAAAATTCTGTTCTTGATATATGGGTGGTGAAAGAGTATGGCAGAAAGGAATCATGGACCAAATTGATTACTCTCGGTCCACAAGGTCCACAAAGACTTTTACCCAGGGCCTTATGTTTTAGCAACAGCGGGGAAGTACTGTTACTGCTAACAAAAGAAGGCAGGTAGGAACTAGTTTCACTAGACCTTGTGAGCAAACAGTTTAAAAATCTTGGGATTTCTGGATATAAATATTGTACTGTTGATTTTTATAAAGAGAGCCTCCTCTTACTCGACAAGAGCGATGCAGAGTCTTACTAAGAGAAAGGACAGGTAATGTATTACAGTGCTGAGAGCAGAACATTTCAATTCTTTGTTTGCCAGATTTTTATGTTCATTAAAAGCATGATTGGTGACTAAATTGCTGTGGGATCTTTATTATGTCGACTTGTGTGGGTTTTTTTTTTTCCTTTAGCTGATTGTCTTTCTCGCTTCTGTTGCTAGAACACAACTTGTGACTAAAGTCAACTTAGCTCTCATGGAAAATATCAAGTTGGTATGACTTTTGAGGGTGGACTGATTACTGCTACTGTAGTGAAGTTTGTGTATTCAATTTATTGTTTGCTGCTGTAAGAGATTGTGCTATAGTTCAGGCTTTAATCCCTTTTCCAATGGTTTTCATTTGTATAATAGTTTCGTTTCCAATTTAGCTTTCATTTAGGGAGAGGAATTTTCATTTGCACTCCTGAAGAAGTACTGGGAAAAGTTTTCATGACAACTGATGTCAACTATAATGCTTAACAATTGATTAGCGTAGCACTTTTCTTGTTTTCTGTTGCTGCAGATTTGTAGTGCTGTAACGCATTTGCCGGAAGTGCCTGATGCCGATGTGCAGTCACTCCCAGTTCTTGTTATCTAACATGTTGATGTTTGTTGCTGATTTGTAGGGCAGTAGCGTCCTATGCCTGAAATGCCTGATGTTTCGTTGTATTTACTTGGCGTGGATCTTGTTATTTGTAGCGCTGATATGTTTTTTTTCGTAGAGGTGTGTGGTTTATGAGACAGAGAAAAGCTATTTTGATTTTGGGTTGGCTCATTTTAAAAAAAGAAGGCTTTTTATCACAAATGGTCCCTGACGTTTGTAAAATTATCACCTTTTGTCCCTAACGTTTTTTTTGTGACACTAATGATTTTTAAGGTTCCCCTCTACATATCAAAATGGTCCTTGCCGTTAGCTTCCGTCAAATTTTCGGTTAAATTACTGACGTGACACGTATGTGGAGCCCACATATCCAATGGTATAAAACCACGTGGCCTTAAACAAAATAAAAATATATTTTTAATATTTTATTAAGAAATCTGAGATACATAGAAAAATGTATCTTGTTTCTTTTGTTGAGTAAGCAAAAAAATAAATTTTGGTGGATTGTGTTTTATGAATTTCTAAAAGAGTTATGATTAAGATAAGAGTTTGATTTCCTCCCATTGTAACAATAAGAAATTTAATATGGAGAAAAATTCATGTTTTCTCTTTTGGTAAGTACGCAAAAAATGCATCTTGTTGGATTGTGTTGTATGGATTGCTAAAGGAATTAGCTTAAAATGTCAAAAATCTAAACCTCGGGGTCAAACCAAGTGGTGAAGGTATGTGGCGAAATGTGTTAGATCAAAAGTTTGATTTCCTCCCATTGTAACAATAAAAAATTTAATCTTTTGGTAAGTAAGCGAAAAATGCATCCTGTTGGATTTTGTTGTATGGATTGCTAAAGGAATTAGCTAAAAGGTCAAAAATCTAAACTTCGGGATCAAACCAAGTGGTGAAGGTAAGTGGCGACATGTGTTAGATCAAAAGTTTGATTTCCTCCCATTGTAACAACAAGAAATTTAATATAGAGAAAAATTCATGTTTCCTCTTTTGGTAAGTCAGCGAAAAATGCATCTTGTTGGATTGTGTTGCTAAAGGAATAGCTAAAAGGGTAAGAAATCTAAACCTTGGGGTCAAACCAAGTGGTGAAGGTAAGTGATGACATGTGTTATATCCAAAGTTTGATTCCCTTCCATTGTAACAATAAGAAATTTAATATAGAGAAAAATGCATCTCTTTTTTTGGCTAAGCAAGTAAAAAATGCATCTTGATGGATTATGTTGCACCTAAACACATTAGTTGCACCTGTCTGACTTGGAATGGATGAACTGAAGAATGATTAAAACATAAATTCTAATTATTCATTATATAAAGAATAATTAAAACATAAATAATAATAATAATTATTAAATAATGCTAAATTATTACTTAATTGAATGTATTAAACTGAGAAAAACTAATTTTGTATAATATAAAAATAAAAAGTCCACAAAATTATCTAAAATAATTAATTACTATTTATTAAGTAATTTATGAAATCAGTAAAATATTTAAATACTAATTATCCACTAAAGAAATAAATATAATTACTAATTAAAGTAATTAAAAAAAGGCTAAGATATTACTTAATTGCAAAAATGAAAACCATTTTGGGCTGTACTTTTAAAATATTAAAATTTATTTAATGAGTATATCCGCTTTAAATATATACGAATATTTTAGGGACATTTTGGAAAAGGCCAAAGGAGAGATAAATATTTTTAAAATAAGCCAAAATGGACAAAAATACCTTTATTTATTTTGAATTTTCTAAAGAATCCTTTATGTCTTTGGTTCAAAAGTTGAGGGGTTTTTCTGTCTATTTTGAAAAAGTTTTGGCTTTTTCAAAAAGTGAAAGTTTTTGTGTGGCTAAAACCTAAATTTACTAATATTTTAATAGTATAGTCGCGCTGCTATACTTGTTAAATATTAACATATTTGCAAAGTACAGCCACACGACCATAATCGTTAAATATTAATATATTTTAAAAGTACAACCGCGCGCCTATGCTCTTTAAATATTAATATCATTTTGTTATCATCACAAATTAGGTTATCCTGTGAGAGGCAGAACTGAAAACGAAAAAAAGAAGGTAAGAAATATAAAATGTATGTTGTCTCTTTTGATGAGCAAGAGAAAAAATAAATTTTGGTGGATTGTGTTTTATGAATTTCTGAAAGAGTTATGATTCAAATAAGAGTTTGATGTCCTCTGATTGTAACAATAAGAATTTTAATCTAGAGAAAAATTCACGTTCTCTCTTTTGGTAAGTAAGCGAAAAATGCATCTTGTTGGATTGTGTTGTATGGATTGGTAAAGGAATGAGCTAAAAGGGTCAGAAATTAGGAGTATACATCGGTTTGAAACCAATGAATTTTGATCAATCTAATCCAATCCAATTTTTTATTGGATTTGGGATTTTACAATCCCATCCAATGTGTTCGGATGTCAGGATGCAATCCAATCGAATCCAATGCACATTGGATTCGATTGGATTGGATGAACGGTTTCTATGAAAATATGATAATCACAACGATAATTATATAAAATTCAATCAGATAGAAAATACCATTAAGTGTGTACTAAATAGGCACAAATAAATTTTAGAAAACAGCAGTACAACACAAAGTTCGACATTTAGAGTTCAAGTTACATTCATTCCTTCAAAAAAGAAACACTAAACTAAAGTCAACATAAAAACTTAGACAACTCTTCAAGGTTCCAGGTCCAACAATCCTTTAATTTCTTTCGTATCCTTAGATTATATCCTGCAATCAACAAATATGTATATATACTTAATACTCTTAACTTAAGAGAGTTGAGATATAATGAATGTCAAGATAACAATATTAGATAGAATGAATGAAACAAACGTACATACAGAGCACGCAACCATATTCCACATCAAGTTTCATTCAAAGTAAGTTTTGTTGTAGTACCCAAAATTTCTACAAACAAAAATAGTACTAATTAATTTCAACTATGAAACTTATCTTCAAATAATATTTGCCTGATTTAATTTCTAACATTTCATCTACAATCTCAAGAACATCAGTTTTTGGTGAAGAACATAACCAATTTTGAGTGCAAATGAGTACCTCCACTGTTCTTGGGGATAATGAACTCCTAAAGGGATCTAGAATGCGACCACCAGTAGTAAATGTTGATTCATATGCTACAGTAGAGACATGTATTGCCAATACATCTCATGCAATATAAGACAAAATCTTATATATTTTTCAGAATTCATCTTCCACCAACCCAGGAGATCAAAGTTCTCATTTTTTGGATTCTCACATGTTTCAATTAAGTACCTGTCAACTTCTGTTTTGAACTCTTCACCATCAGTTTTCTCCACAAGTTTCATGAATCCAGTTGTGAAAGCAGTAGCAAAATCTACTTCATTACTATCAATCTCCATCTCACTTGGATTATGAGTCTCGTCCTTATGTGCAACATTTTCATGGTAAAGCAATTTATATTGATCACACAATTCATTCAACTTGCTTCTCACTTTACTTGTCATCTTACTAGTTTTATCTTCACCACATAACAAGGAAAAATAATACTGCAAATAACATTCCTTGTAACGAGGATCAAGTAAAACAACAACAAACAAATACATGTTAATTTGTTGGTAGCTTCCCCAATATTTTTCATACTTCTTCAACATATTCTCAGCCATAATCTTAAGAAAAACATCCTTACTATGACTCCAACTTTGCAATTGCGCATGAACCATACACAGTTGTTTCAAAAACAGATTTGAGGTTACATACAAAATTTCAAAAAATACTAGAGTTGCATTATAAAAGACTTTCAAAAATTTAATAAAGTGGCGGGCATTATTCCAATCCAATGAGGTGGGACCCCTTTTCCTTTCATCCATACAAAACTCATGAACATACAGTGTATCTTGTTCCTCTTAAGTGTTCAAAAGCTTTTTGATATTTTTCTGCAACTTCTAACATTAAATAAGTAGAATTCCACCTTGTAGGAACATCAAGACATATAGCCTTATGTGAAGAAATTTTCACTCGCTCCGCACAAGCCTTAAACTTTTGGGACCTTGCTAGAGAATACTTGACATATCTCGCCACATTACGAATTCTAGTGATTGACTCATGAAAGTCTTCTAGACCTTCCTTAACAATGAGATTTAGTATGTGTGCACAATACTTCATGTGCATATTTTCACCCTTCAATATTGAACCATTCCAATTATTCACTTTCTTTGACAAAAATGTACCAGCATGATCATTTGAGGTTGCATTATCAACTGTCACAGTCAACACCTTATCAATTCCCCACTCTAGTAGACATGTCGCAATTGCCCTTCCAATTGTATCACCTTTGCGATTTACAATTGTACGAAAATTCAGAATTTTCTTATGTAATCTCCATTGATCATCTATATAATGAGCTGTGAGACACATGTAGATAAGATTTTGGTGAGATGACCATGTGTCTGTGGTGAGGCTAACTCTTTGGCGATTAGCAACTAAATAATCCTTCAACTTTATCTTCTCTTTCTTATAAAGCTTTAAGAAATCTCTTTCAATTGTAACGCGATATGGGACTTGAAGTCTAGGTTCAAAAACACGTAACATGTCCCTAAAACCCTCACCCTCTACAACTCTAAAGGGTTGTTCATCAAGTATAATATATCTAACAATTGCTTCCCTACATTTCTCTGGACTATAACTTTTAGCAATCAGTTTGCCTTCCTCCTCGCTTTTCTTTGGTTGGAAAGACAAAGTTTTTTGCTTCTTAATATCTCGACTTAGATATTCTTTACATTGATTTGCCAAATGACTCAACAAGTTTGATGTCCCATTTTTTTTCCTACCACATGCATACACTTTGTTGCAATATTTTCATTTTGCCTTAGGATTTTTTTGGATCATCTTGCATTTTAATAAAGTGCTCCCAAACAATTGACAGAGGTCTAGCAATTTTTTTCTTACCTTCTTCAATGGGAGCAGAATCATTGGCTTTGGTTTCTGTGGCAACGCTTCAGCATTTGAAGGCTTGACAGTATAGGGGCCCATTTGAAATTGAAGGTGCATCAGTTGGTGGGTGACTTGTAATTCCAGTTGGATTTTCATTGAAAGTTGAAGTTGGAGTAGTCACCTGTTTCATAAATACTCCATCAATATTTTCATGCTTGAGAAGATGCAAAATGAATAATTGAATCATTGAGTTCTTGAATCCAAAATAATGAAAACTTACCAAGCAAGAAGATGCAGATAAAGTCATGGTGTTAGGTTATGAAATGTGAAAGTGAAATTAAAAGTTTGAACTCCAGAATGTGAAAGGTCTTTTCTTTTTTTGGAACGTGAAAGCTGCAACGTCAAAGGTGTTTTATTTATACTAGAATTGGAACTGGAACGTCAAAGGTCACTAAACTGAAAAGTCTCAGCATTTAAATTTTAAAACTAGGGTTTTGGATTTGCACATAGAAATCTAGAATTATTATGCTATATTAATATAGTGTTTTGAAAGAATATCAACAAAGTTGTGTTGGTGCGTTGGTTTAAGTGTTAAATATGTTGTAGGTGGTTCAAGTTCAAACACTAGGAAAGACAAATATTTGCATATATTTTTTAAAAAGTTGAATCGATTCAGTTTGTATTAGATATCAAATTATGGATTCGCTAACCAAATCGATCTAATTGGTTTTTCATTTTTTGAATCCAATCCAATCCACCAATATTACCGAAACCAATTGAATTGAATTGATTACATACCTTATGGAGAAAATGACAAGGAATTTAAAGGAGGCACATTTTTAGAATTTCTATGGTTTACATTATATTGGTTGACAGCCCAAAATAATACCAAATTCAGGTGCCAAATTAACATTTTTGTTCAAGCCACCGACTTCCCAAAATAACATTATAATTTTTATTATAATCTTTTGTTTTATTTACTTCTAGATTATATAACAAAACTGAAACAACCAAAAACATTAAAAAGAAAATCCAACACTAGTGAGAAAAATCAACTCAACTCATGACATTTGGAAATGTTTTCATGAAATGGCAGTCATGCAAGCAATAAGACTATTTGTTCATTAATCATGTTTAGATTTTCTCAACGAAAAAGAAAAAAAGAAAAAAAGAAAAAAAGAAAAAAAGAAAAAAAGAAAAAGAAAATTAAAAATTAAAAATTAAAAATACCTTAAGCAAAATATTATCCTAATCGGGAGGGCCCACCTGTAGAGAAAAAAGGGAGGAAATTCTGTGCACCTACCGGCGCTATTAACAGGTAACGGCAAAATATGGCAGGTTTGGTTGTTGCATGGACGCCAAATATGCCAAGCTTGCCTGCCCTCCTCAGGGAGGATCAAAATTCAGAACTCTGATCCCCTGCAGACGCGCCCCACTACACCCGCACCCATCAGGAAACATCAGACCCAATCAGATTGGAAAACCTCACAATCAATCGTTGCCAAAACCTAAACCCCTTTTGACTCTGGTGCGAGTGACCGCAGGCCACAATTCCTCCTCGTATCGTCTTCGTTGTCACAGAAATGGCTCTGACTCACACTCGCTCACTCGTATATATACTGGATGTCCTTATCTTTCAACACTTTCTCTGCCCCTCTCTCTCTCGTTTGCTCTCTCTGTTCTCTCTGTCTCGTTTGCTCTCTCTGTTTCTCTCTGTCTCATTTGCTCTCTCATTCTCTCTCACTCTTTGTGTTGCTTCAATGGCTTCAATGGCTTCCGAGCACTGCTTCTTCTGCAAGGCTGAGATTGCTGAGTTCATTACTGGCTGGCCGCTGAAAGATGGCTCTTTCGCTAAGCTCTGCGGGAAATGCGGGTAAGCCAATTTTCCTTTTATATTTTTGTTTCTCTGAAGGATTTGTCTTCTTTTTTATTTTTTTTTTGGCTGGTATGTGAACATGTTTGCTTGCTCTATTTGATTTAAATAGAGTGCTTTTTTTTTTCCTTTCCTTTTTGAAGAGAAAATGTATGGCTTGGATTGTTTTGCTGGTATATATATTGCTCTTTGCTCTTTGGGACTGAATTGAAAGTGTTTCTATGCGTGTTTTTCTGTGATGTAGGTGGTCCAGGTTGATAATGATTTAATGACCTTTTGGGATGTCAAGTGTCATGATTTTCTTTGCTTTTAATTTCTAAAATTTGTTGATTTTTTGTGGTGATTCTGGGTTATTGATTCTAATCGATTGACTTAAAACAGCTAATGTAATCCGTTAAGATTTTCGGTTCAGCCTTGGTGGATATGACTTCACTCCCTTTAGCATAAAACAGAAGGGACTAGGTTGAAATTGTGACATTTTTTCCTTGTGGGCCTCTCCCTGTTGAGGGAGCTCACACTAGCATGGGATAAGGTTAATGGGAATATAACATAACAAAAAACTACAGGGGATATGCTCCTGCATGCAATGAATGTATTTTCTAGTAGCAATATTATTATTAAAAGTTTTACTTTAATATATGGTGCTAGTTACTACTAGGAACATATAAATGGCTATTGATTGGGTAATGTATTTTCTGCGTCAACATTTTGGTTTGAATGTTGTGTGGGCTTTTCTAGACTCAAATTTGATTAAGTGAACTCTTCTATTATTTAAGCTGGGCTTTTAGTGATCCTGAGAAAATGAATTGGTGCATACAACGGGCATTTATACCCTGTCTTAAGGTTACATATGAAAATTTGGATTAGAATAAAGAGATTCATTACTTTATGCAATAACTGTCCTGTGAAGCAAACCAAAATTCGAATTTCGGTTGATGCATGGATTTAGCGAGTCGAAGTTGTTTATCAGCCAATTTTGCAGATGTTGCATTAGTATTCCTTGGAAAAGGAGCAGAACTTGGGAGTTTTGTTTGCCTCAACATATGGAAGAAGTGAGCAAGGTCATGTAAATCTGATGGGACTTAATGCTGTAAATGTTCATGCCAGTTTTGTTTCATTGTCTCTTAGGTAGCGTTGGTCTTGCAGATTTGGCACTTGGGAATGTGTATGTGATTTATTTTCCATATTTGGTAAGTTCCAACATGGGAAAGGAAGTGGTGTAGATCAGGAGTGATTTGATGCAGGGAGCATCTACAAGGCTCTCCAAGAGTATGCGGACCCTCTAGCAAATTAGGACAGGGTTCTAGCTATTTTGGGAATTTTAGTTATTTTTTATTTGTCATGTTTTTCTTTCATGTTTATTCCTGTTAGGATTAGGATTTATTAAGTAGTCTTAGTAGGAATAGATTTATTAGGTAAGTACTAGTAGGATTAGGTTTTCTTAATAAACAAGGAATAGGAATGCTAGACTGCTTTACTCTAGTATAAATAGGCTCTTAAGAGACTCTTGCATTCAGTTTGTTATGAATATCATTCCATAATTCGATTTATAGAGTTTCTTTTGGGATTCTTTCACTAGAACTCAGTTATCTTCATTCCAACTTCAATTCTATGGCTTAATCTCTCTATTTTCTATTTTTTTTAAAACTATGTTTCTACTGTGTTTTGGCCCTATACTACCTGCTAGACAGCAACTTATTGTTACTGCCATGCACCAGGAAGGGTTGGGTTTCCGATACCCATGGGTATCCAAGACCCCCAAAATAGGTGCTTTGCTTTCCCAAATGATGAGGTGGGCTACCCATCCGTATTCGTTAGGTTTGATTTAAAATAAATGATAATGAACCTAAACCCTTAAATTTATGCTTTCAAAAAATAATATACCATTGGGTCTCTAAGAAATCCTTCAAATGGGAATGGGTAAGGGTTCCTAGGATCCCATCCCATGAAGGATCCCATCTCATGAAACAAGTGTGCCTTAGATTTTTGGATATAAGGAAGACATGAATCTTGAAACCTTGGAATTGTTGGTGTTTCTATATAAATTCGTGGGACTCTCCTTGCAAGTTATAACTACTAGCTTCAAGGCTTTTACATGTTCGTTGGAAGGTAGCTAGCTCCAAGGCTTAACGTTAAGGCTTAGAAAGCTTACATACAAGACGGTGACTTACTACAAGGGATATTCTCTAGAATGTTGCTACTTGCACGTGTTGTTTTTCGGGTACAAGTTCTTTTGTTGAAGGTCGCTCGAGCTTTTCCTAGTAGTATGGCATGCTTTACTTCATAGCCGTGGACGCTTTTCAAGAAGTTTCATTTTCCTTCCCTGTCAACAGAGCAGAGGACTTTTTCTAGAAAGCACCTCAGTCATTCATCAGAAGATCAATTCCCCTTTGTGCACCCCAAAACAATAATAAATGTGGATGCTTTTGTAAAGAAGATTATGGGATCTCTCTTCAAACATTTTGATTAATCTATATTTTCCTAATTTGTCACTCTAATAAATTCCATAAATTAGGTGTCCTTTATTGCTCCAATATGATCTCCTTAAGTTGTAAAAGGATTAAAGGTGATGTGCATGACTCACTAGTAATGACTAACGATGAAGAGCTATGTAGCAGTTACTACCCTTTTTGTAAATTTTTTCCCAATGCTTCACAACTTACTTTTATTGTTGTTTGTTCGCCGTGGTTAACTTTTAGAAAGTCATTATTATGACCTAAAGAACGTGTTTCTTTTCCTTGCCTTTACATGTATCTACACTAGTAAAGCCAAGTGAAGATTGTTTGATGATCAACTTGAACATTTCTCAAAATCCAAGGTTACTAATATTTGGTATGGTCATGACTATGAAATTCATGACATACTATATAAAAAATGTTGCTTTTTTGAAATATGAACGGTGTCTTTGTCAGTGATCATTAGCACAAATTAATTTAACAAAGAAACTCCACGCGCTTGGTTTTTGAAAATGTGGTTTGTGGGCAAAATTTCAAAATAGTTTGATGGTAGATCTTTCTTAGAATAAAGGTCTTACTTGAATCCCTCCACTACCTAAATAACAATGCCTCATTTGATAATGAATTTGAGGACTACTCCTTCGTACACGGTTGTTCTGAGCTTCAAGTATGAATCTCATGGAGAATTCAGTCCTGGCTCACGGTATCTAATGCCATTTGATCCTTTAGTTCTTGTCTCCCAATGTCAATGTCGGTCCAACATAGAGCCTCGTCATTGGTGTGCTTTCCAATCTCTACGCATTCACCGCTCCACCAAAAATTCTCTCTGCCCCTACCGCACTTCATGACAAAAATATGACCAATTAAACAAGCAACAAAACTACTTGCTCCAAATAACTTCTTCTTGTTGCATCGAAACATACAAATGTTGAATAGTCTGGGGTCGACAATTCTTTCCCCTTCTTCGAACTCAAACTCCTATTCGTAGTGGACTTGGAGAAATCTATTACACAATTTATGAAGAAAAACATTATAGGAGAAAAACAATGTAGTTGACTCATTTGGAAGACACAAGTAAGTGCAAGAATTACTTGCCTTGATATGGGTTTATTAAGGTTTAAAATAGGTAACTAGTGTATCTTTCAACGAAAGTTAATGTTTGTTTACTTACCATCTTTTACCATATTTTCGTGGGCCAAATATTAATAATAATAGTGATGGGGACAAGGGTCTTGATCCCACTAGAGTGTAGTAAATCCGAAGAACACATTCCCAATCTACGTTGCTGGGTATAACTTGCTTGCGAAGGCATGGTCACGAGGGTTTGTTGGCATACCACCAGAAATAAGCGTATGTTCCATCCAAAGTCTTCTCTTAAACATAGATAGGTGAGTTCATTATAGAAGAATTTCCTAGAATACATTCCTAGCCCTTCGTTTTTGACTTCTACTACATGAAGCCATTCTTGGACAATGTTGGTGGTTGAGGGTTTCCTAATGTTGCAACTTGGGACAATGATGCGGAAAGTGGTCCTGATCTTGTAAGAGAAATTTAGGGCAAGTCCACGAATGGAGAGAGCTAAGGCTCGAGACTGGCAGGTGCCCTTCTCCACCCCTCCCTCAAATTTTCTTTTTTTTTTTTTAAAGAAAAAGATTACATGTATATTTTTCTCAATAAAATAAGAAATTGCACTCAAATTTCCAAGTGTCCCCTTCCCCTCTTTGTCTTTTCTTTCTCTACCTCTCTTCTCTCATGTCTACCTTTTCAAATCTCTCCCTCTCTTAGTTTGAGTCTGATGATGCCTTCTTCTCTCTGGTTACCGCTTGCTCATTGACTCTGAGTTTGAATTTAAACATAGACTAGGGTATCAATTTCTTGTAGTGTTTTCATGGACTTTTTAGCTACATATGTTAGCACATATGTAGTTGAATGAAATTTATTATTGTGTAAATTCATGTATTTTTCTTTATTGAATTTGAGTCTAATATAGTTTGTTGGTATGCATAATTATTAGATTTTGAATGTTACAAAGTAAAAAAAATGAGAGAGAGCACATAATTAGAGATTTATAAATAGTAAAACCTTTTGCTTAAATTGTCAGAATTTTGAATTGTTTGAGGTGCCCCTTTCTTAAAAATTTCCTTGCTCCACCACTTGAGACGTTCTCAATCAAATTTCAGGCTACAATCCTATGCTTGTGTGAAACCAGCTTCATACATAGTTGGTAGTTAACTAGGTCTGGTCTTGAGAGATGTAATTAATGTTTATGTTCATAGGACAAAAAGGAAGAATAATTGTATAAGAAAATAGGAAATATAAGATTTACATTAAAGATCCTAGAGAGACTCAAGTAAGTAACGTATTTGGAAATAATATTTTCATTTACCTCTGTATTTATTTGCCAATTTTTGCACTTTGTTAAGCTAGATGAGAGTAAGTGCTGGAGTTGTGATGTGTGCCTACTCACTTTGTGCGACGTTAACGTAGGTGTAGCTTCATAGTTTAGGATTTTCAATTTTCTGGTTGACATATTGAAGTATCTTGAGCCTTCATATTGGGTTTGTTACCGCCTTTAGGGTAATTCTAAGGTTTCCTTATTTGGATTTGTTCAGCTCCATAAACTGACTTGGGACATTGTCGTTCTGTTAGACAGCATTGAGCACTGAAAAAAATTCACTTTGGTTTTATCCTTCGGTCACTATTATCTTCAACTTAGCCTCTTGCGATCTTTTGCTTCCTGGGTTTTACACCAGTAAGGATGTCAACAGTTGGGAAAAAAAGTCTTGATCCTACATAAGCAAGTCATATTCAAAGACACCTCCTTAGTCCAAATTAGTGGCAATAAATAGCTTGCATGAAGCTAGAGTCACAAGAATTTGCTTATCAGATAGATAAGGTATAATTAATGGTGTAAAACTTACTTTGTGTTTGTGTTTAGATGTCTATTTTTTCTTTTTTGGTCTGAGTGTTTAGTTTTCTTAGTGTTATCATTATCTGCTTCTTTAGTTAGGTTTTCTAGATGAATTGTCATCTTTGAATATTATAAAGGTATGCTATCTAGACCAGCCATTTAATTGTTTAATTGGTATGTGGGTTACTTTGATCACACGATCAATATCCTTTCATTGTCATATTTGATATGCATTAACTTGGTTATTCAGTAAGTCAGAAAGTGAAAATTGATACATTGTCTCACTATTCTTCAGAGTTTCTGGTAACTGACTTGATTTTTGCAAATTTAGTTATGCTTATATACATGATCAGTTTTGTGAAACTTTTCATGCCAAGTCTGATGGATGGAGACACTGTGATGGCTGCAAGAAGGTGAGCTGGCAACTTCACCCTTTGTTTGTTTTTGGATTTTTGGATCTATATTCGGATCAACAAAATTTCTGAACTCCAGATTTTGTTTTATATACAAAAAATTTTGTTTTATTTACCATTAATTTTAACTAATAATTGGCAGCGACTCCACTGTGGATGCATTATGTCATGCCACACGTACACGGAACTGGATTATGGAGGTGTAGGTTGCAGTAAATGCTTATTGCGAAGTAAAAAATCTATGGAGTCAGGTGAAGATGTTTGTGTTTTTATGACTTGTATACCTTATCTGTGGAAATTTGAAAATTAATATGTTCTAAAGCTTTTTTATATAAACTCAGATGCCTTGTTTCAATATATGGTTTGTGTGGTGTTTCCCTTGTTAAAAAAGAGTGTGCTGGATGCTTGAGGGGACAACATGTGTATCCACCCACATCTGATGCTCATTTGGAAACTTATGAAATAACTCAACTACTTTACCTTAGAAGTCTTGAAGTTGGGACTGTGTCATTCTTTTTCTTAATCGTTATAGATTGTTATTTTTAGTATGTTTGGTTTGCTGCATGCTAAAAGCCATACATTGTCAACTTTCAAATATATGCATGTGTGTCTAGATTCTCAGAATTGTGTTTATTAGACACCTCATTCCCATGTTAAGTTTTGCACTTAATGTTTGTGTCCTCAAGTATACGCTTGAGTTGAAAATGTCTCCAAGAACTTAAAAGAAAAAAAGAACACTCAGTTTTGTCATTTAAACTTAAAGGGAAGAAAGAAAAAAAAAACAATGGAGTGCAAGAAATGCAGTGAGCTGAAGAAAAATGTCCTTTTCTTTTCCTCAATTTTCATAGGCAAGGAAAGTTGGAGGAGAAATTAAATGAAGAAATCCTGGTTACAAACTTACAGCATAATTGGTTTTGTGGTGAAATTTTTTCCAAACTTGTTTTCTTAGTTTTTCTTTTTAAGTATGTCATGATCCTAAAAGAAAGACTTAACATAACTTTTCTTAGTGATTTCTTTTCTTCTCTTATCACTTTTAATCTATGTAATTTATCTTCCCTATTCTTCTCCCTCGCCAAAAATAGTTATGGGTTGCAATTCTGTGCTGTTATAGTGGTTAACATTATTGATTCAGAAAAATCACTGGAATGAGGTAGTGATTACTGACTCTAGCCAGTCCTCTACTTTTTCAGCTGCCAATGAAGGGACGTATTTAACAACATTATCTGATTCTGATACCCATTCTGTGGTATCTAATGAGATAATTGCTGAATGCTGTTCTCCTGGATCATCTAAAGGAAAAGCTTCTGCACTTATTGGAGAAAACTCTAATGTGGATTCTAGTGGACATACAGGTTGTGAACAAGGAGTAGAGAGTGAAACGCCACGAGTGGATGCCTCTACTCAAAACCATTTGTATCCTCAAAATCTGCTTAAGATGACAAGTCATGAGCAGCTCCAGAAAAAAAAAGGAAAGTTTCCACAAATTTTTTTTGTGTCATAGGTCTTAGAAGTTGAAAGAAGGAATTTTTGTTATTTTATAATTTTTCATGGTAATAGAAGTGATTTTTTTAATGCATTGAGTTCATTTCGATTGTGATAAACACATGGGCACTGCTTCTATGCTACCGCTCTATTTTATATTTTATATTTGTTTTGATGTTTGTATTTTTGAATCCGTGAGTCCTTGACCCAATCTGAGATCGAACATTGATGCTATACCTCTGTTTGAGAAGTCATTAACCGCAAGTGATACTTTCCTGAATACAGCACGTCTAGTGATACCAAAGAAATGTGCAGAGGTAAGTCCCAATGCTCATTTAGTATTTGATTAATCTCAGTACATTAAAGATAATTGCTCTTTATGGTTTTCCCTATGGTTCAATTTGAAAATGGGAATGGCTGCTGGTGCAATATGAACAGTGGCACCCCAAGTCCAACAAAAGTTTTGAGGGACTTAATTTTTCCTTCAGAAAACTTTTTGAGAAGGGGGTGCCTCATATCATGCCTTGTGAATTGTTATTGCTATGTTGTCCTGTTCCTAGTCATCTCATTTGTCATCTTTTTAATCTTGAAAATGTCCTTTGTTATATCGTTTTATACTTGTGAACTGACAAAATATATTTAAGGCTGAGCAGTCATTTTGGCTATTGAGTCATTTGACTGCATTAATCTATAAGGTAAATATTTGTAACCCCAGTCTCAAGCATGATGGTCTTACCTCTCTCTCTCTGACTCTCTCTCTCTCTCTCTCTCTCTCTCTCTCTCTCACACACACACACACACACACACACACAATCATACACCAACAAACACCCAATTGCGATTTTAAAGTAGAACAGTTGTGTCAAACTATTGATTCTTGTAGCAGAGCCAAATCCCTTCCTGGCAAAAAAATAAAGCAGTCACCTTTACATGGAAATAAAACTATTCTTTATGCATTTGTCTTTTGTTTACTGAATCAGCTAGGTTTTTTTTTTTTTTTTTTTTTCAGAATATATATTTCTGACTCATCTAAACAAGCAGGAAACATCTTTGTCCTTACGCTTGAAGTTTTGTGTGTTGCTCACAATGAAACAGGCCCATTTTCCAAAAATTTCTGAAACACAAGGATTCCCCATCGTAATTCAGGATTACACAGGCAGGGACTGGAAATTTCAATATCGTTGCTGGCAAAATAGTAACAGCAAAAAGATGTATGTATTAGAAGGGCTCAAGGATTACATGATCTTAAATCAGTGGCAAGTTGGGGACACAGGTATCATATAACTCAGTTAACAAAGTCTGGACATCCTTTTATTTAATTCATTTAAGTTTTTTTGTTTGTTTTGTTTTTTGTGACAAGTTGTTCTCTATGGGTTGTTGATGATTCTCTCTCTCTCTCTCTCTCTCTCTCTCTCTCTCTCAGTTTCATTGTTTAGGAGTTTGATAGTGCCTACTTTTTAGCTAACCTCAAATCCTGATTTGAAGTAGAGCTACACTCAACTAAATGCCTTTTTTTTAATTACTTTTTCTACCACTGATATCATATGTATGAATTATGTACTCAATGATATTGACGTCAATCCCATTATAAAATAAATAAAAACAATTATATTGGCATCAATGATTTAACAAACGTCCTGAAAGTTTGTGTGAGTTTTAGACATATTCACTTATGATCTATATATCCTATGCATCGAAGATGTCCTAATTTCGTGACCAACATGGTGCATTTTTTCAGTGACGTTTCATCGAACAGAACAAGAAGGAAAACTGATTATTGGAACAAAAAAGATGCCAGCTTCTATTGCTTCTATTCAAGCTCTTAAGGTACTGCATGCTACAATATTCTTTTCATGTGACTATACAGCTTTAATGTCCTCTAAAATACGAAACATTTTCTAAGCTATATACTTCATCTTCTGTCTTAGTGTTTTCATATGATGTCCAATGCAAGAATTTTCAACTCTGAATGATTGAAACTTTTCTCTTCATCTTCGTCTTCCGAGAAACTGATGTAACATATGGATGTGACTGATGTTGCCATGATACTTCTTAGATCCTTAGTTGTTATAGCAGGAGCTACTTAACTTAATTGAATAGCAACATGTGATATCTTTTCTTCTGACAGGAAAAAATTTGGAAACTACTAGGCTGAAGGGAGACCAGGTAAACAGCTTCTTTTCAAGTAGTCACCTTTCTTTACAGAAGTATATGTTTCTATAATTTCCATGTATAATTTGATTTTGCGATTTTAGTTTTTCATTGAAAATTTTTCCATCATCCTTAAATCTTAAATCTCTTTTCCAGATACTATACTGATGTTCTAAAGCAAGTTCTTATCCTCTCCCAGGACCAAGTGAACCTTGTGCTTTGTTGGATGCTTGAAGGTCTTTATGCTCATTCAGTCATGAACCTAGTGTGTCAGTGTCACGGAGACCTTCCTCTTAGGCTTATCAAACTCTCTGAGCTTACAAAGCCAAAAAGAAGTAATTTTCTTCATTGTTCCCATAACAATATTTCAATACTGTAGGGTTTTTTTTGTTTTTTTTTCTTTTTCTGATAAGGGTAATTTGAAAAGATAGGGTCAGAAAAGAGAGGATTTCTCTAAGAGTTCCAGCAATATATACTTGTGATTGTTTCAGGATAAAATATTGTCTTAAACAATGCAAATGCAATCTTTACCAAAACAAAAAAAGAAGCAAGAAAATTGGGAACTTGTGTGCTTCATAATGCTCTTAAGCACAATGATGCATTGCTCTAAGAAAATCAAGTCTTTTGTACGGGAACCTTGATGTTATGGAGTAACCTTTTACTAAGGATGTCCGTGGTCAGGGTTAGGTCAGTAACAAATATTTCTGATGAATTTGAGAACTACCCCAGTTCAAAAATTGTTTATTAGGTCAAACTAAACAAGTCTTGCTCATCTGATTGATCTATGGATATGTTTTTTTTTATTTTAATCCTTGCCTTAAAGAGATAAAAATACATTTTCTAAACAAAGAGGTTTCATGTCTCTACCTTCCTTATAGATTAAGTTAACAAGAAATTGCTATAATACACATTTTGCTGAAGAACTGAAAAGCTCATTAAGTTTGAAATTTGAAGATCCAACAGTTTTCAAGCATTCAGATTTCGTATAGCTGTTGCTAGTGAGAGCATTACTAGAAAATTATCCCTTAATATAGCATGATAGCTTCCTGCCTTGCCAACATTGTGAAGGGTCTGCAGTTACCAAAAACAGCAATTTAAATAGAACTTGTAATACATCTCAGAAACTAAAATTAAGCTTTACCAATTGTAGTGTACTCTTGAATAGTTAAAAAGAATCCAGCAACACTGGCTCGACAACAGACAAGTATTTCCAAGTTAGGTTACTATAGAGTATGAGGTATTTTGGTTATAAAAAAACGCATTAAGAAAGAGATTCTTGAATTTTTCATGTTAAGTTTTACCTAAGTACACAGCCTACTAGGCGACTGATTAAAGTCCCCACTAAAAATGAACTTCTTAGATATTGGAGTATTCCATTTTACCATTTAGAGGTCCATGATACATTTGAAATCTTTCTGTGGCGACCATTCGGGATTATGAATAACTTGTATTAGTTGATAACCGTACTCTGGATTATATGCTTATTCCAATGAAGATATTCAAATTACTCACCGAACGGCGCGGCCATAAGAGTACCAATTTTGAATCCTCCCCTTTATGCCTACCCTTTGCCTTCATTATCCATCCAGTAACTCATATAATAGGGAAGGATCTAATGAATTTCTGCCTGTCTAGTGTGGGGCTCTTGTCTGTGACATTCTTCCCCACATATAAACCCCCTACCTACCTGTTCCATCCTACCCCTGTGAGTCCCATTATTTACGTGGACATCATTGTGTGGGCGCTTGGTGCAATATTGAGAGGAGTTGGGCCTACTTTGATACCACATATTAGGTGCCTTAGATCAAACTCATTCCGTTCTGATGGGGGTTCCTCGTTCATCACAGATAGACGATTGTGTCCCTTCAGGGACATCCAATAAACTTGGAATGAGATAGACTAACTAAGTTTTAATACTGTTGGTCTCTTTTTAAATACATATCCAGGTTTCGCATCCCCCCGCCCCCTTTTTGAAAACAAAAGAAAAAAGAAAAGAAAAAGAAAGAACTCCTTGTAGACCTGAAAAATCCTTGCTGCCTGTCCTTTCTTGGGGGCCTAAGTGAAAAGCTGTATGACCAACATATCATTTGAAGATTCCACATTCCACAGCTATATTTCTTTGAGTTGACCAAGCCATCCTTCAATGGTGGTATAAAGAGGGTTTACAATTCTATACTGGATATTCGTTGGCTGCTCTTGTAGCACTTTAAACACTGAATTTTGTCAACCATTGATAGAGTCAGTTTCCTCTCTCTTTTGCTTGTATCCGTACGTGTGATCTGATTTTCTTAGATTTGGTAAGTTAGTTTCTGAAAAAGAAAATAATTATGAATAAAATGAGTTAATGATATTAGCTTATGCTTAAGTCCTGGCTATACAAAGTAAGCTGCAAACCAGAAAATTCAAAAGCATAATTGTTGAAAGCAAAGAATCTGAATTTTGATGGAAATAAAAAGGTTGAATAGGCATGACAGAGCACAGCTTTTGCTTCTTTGTTTTTTTATTATTGAAAACTAAACTTTCATCAACTTGAGTTTGAATAGCAGAAAGTTGGAGACTAATGGCTGGCATTGCGTAAGTTTAACTATGTTTTTGCTAGAATCATTGATGTCATGCAAAAGGATTGCTCCTACTGCTGATGGTCAAGCATATTTTCTAAACTTTGATGGTTGGATAACTTAATCCTTTCCCTTCTGTGTTACCCATCTCCTTAGTTTTTACATATGCATGAAAGACCTGCTACATCCGATAAGCTCTTATCCAGACATTGAATGCATCGCTCTCCGGAGCTTACCTTGTAAGTAGTACTTAATCATGTTTCTGACTTCATTGCTTTCACAAGCAAGATGGCATTCACGCACTCTAGCTCTTTGATTGCCTCAGTGCATGAGTAGCCATAAGATAGTGTTCTGGTAGTCCTCCCCACTCTTTAGGATGGCAAGACATTAGGCTAAAAATGTTGTTCTCCAATTTTAGTTAAATATTATCAGAATGTTACTTTGGAAGCTTTGAAAAGTGACTAACAATTGAGATTCAAGGGGTTCTTTCACGCTGGGGGTTTAGCTATGCTTCAAGCTATGTAGTACCAACTTATTATTATCCTTGTAGTACCAAGTGGTGCAGCTCTTAAATTGGAAAAGATGATGAATTTTTCCTGGGCTGGTTTAGAGGGTGGGCAAAAAGGCCATCTAGCGAAATGGGAATTGGTGACTCAAAGCATGGAAAGATGAGGCTTAAACATTGGCAATTTGTTGATGAAGAACATTGCTCTTTTGGGTAAGTGCCTTTGGACATTTCCTTTAGTAGGGGAGTCATTGTGGCATGCTGTCATAAGAAGTAAATATGGGTTTGAAGAGAATGGGCGGGATGAAAATCCAGCTGAGAGGGGTTCTAGCTGGAGTCCTTGGAAAGCCATTTTGTCAAGGGTATGATTTGTTCCTACCAGGTTGTGGGTAATGGAGCTAGGGTGAGATTTTGGTATGACAGTTGGGTGGAAGAATTTTCCTTGAAAGAAAAGTTCCCTGCTGTTTAACTTATCATATTATAATAAGAAAACAGTAGCAAGATGAGTAGAATTTTCATCTGATTCACTCAACTGCACTTTTGGTTTGAGTTTAAATGATTTCGAGAACGAGGACCTTTCTTCATTGCAGGCTATACTGAAGATTCAGGTTGGTACTTGATAATTTGGATGCAAGGAAGATGAAGGGAACAGTTCTTGTAAGTCGTACTTAATTATGTAGTAATGCCACTACCTTTGATTTTCAGTTGTACAGTATGATCTGGAAAGCCAAGGCTACTCTGAAGGTCGATCATGGAAAAGTGAGTTACCATGGGCATGCATTTCTCCTCACTGGTGCATTAAGTCTGTTCCTTAAACTGTTCAGGGAGGCTGAAGTGAGCTGGGCAATCCCAAAGGGGTGCCATGCCTTGTGTGAAAAGCATGTAGAGTTTGGTGGTAAGAAAAGGGCCAAAGAGAGAAATAGGAGACTTTTTGAAGACAATGTTGGGATGGAGGTGGAGGATCTTTGGTATTAACTCAGATTTTGGTTATTGCGAAGCTTTCGTGAAGCTTTCTTTTCTTTTCTCTGCAGCATTCGTGAAGCTTTCTTTTTCTGTTATTGTACTGGGAATTTGATAATGTTTCATTTCTGGTAGTTAGATTTGAGATTGTATCTCCATAGTAGACTACTTGAGCGTGCACTCTTTCTGTCGTTAATATAATGTTTCCTTAGAAAAAAAAATAAAATTAAAGGTTTACAGTGAGGCAGGGAATTGAAAAAAGAATAAGAAATTGAGCTGCTTTTTTTGGAGGTATAGAAAAATCCATTTCTGCTACTGAAGTACCTCGTCCTGCCAGTGTTGTATGGAGGATGAGTTATAGCTTCTTTTATAATCATAAGTTACTGTAACAAAAAGTTCTTGAATGTTAAGATAGCATTCTTGGATGTCTAAATGTGTCGGTGCCTTGGGAAAAATATAGAACTTTTAATTGTGCATGAACCTTTATAGGCCCTTTAGTTAATACTTAATAGAGCATCCACTTGGTTACCAAGAATTCATCTAGCTTTGAAAGTAAGCTATGGCAGATTCTATTTTCAATCTCTAAATAATTCTCTGATTTTGTGGTAATCCTTTTGTTGCAGACCAACTGTTTAAACAAATTTATTTAATTTATTTGCTCTGTAGATGTTAAATTTGTCAATGATATTTTGTTGACAATTTTCTAAGCATAGATAGCCGTAGTATTCTTTTAAAGGTTCCAGAAAATAGCCCTCTCAACAAATTTTCTCATCCTCTGATCAGATTATTTCCCTTTTTATTTCAATTGATATTTAAAATTTAAACTGTGGCTTTCTGGAGTGAATCAAAATGAATCACTCTTGCAATTTTTTCCACCCGTGGCATTTTCATCCTGCTGATTCTTACATTGTGTTTATGACTTCAGTTATAGAAGACCAGATTCTATGAACTTATCTTACATGGGTGCTTATATAACATATTGCTGAAGCTGTCTGCCTGCAACGGTCTGCTGCTTTTTGAGTTCACGCTCGTCTCTACCTCAGAAAAGCTTGCAGTGTGACATTTTGCGGTTTGGAGATTGAGTAAGTTTGTTTCTGCTCATGGGCTGTACTGTACTTAAAAGTAACTGTAATACTAAAAATTGTATAAAAACAATTTTTTTTTTTTTTCTTCTCTTGTTTACCTGCAGTTTATTTCTAGTCCTGTAAGACCAAAAGGAACCTGCAGATGGTATCATTTTTACAGGATGCAAGACCAAAGAAGCCCACATTCATGGTGTATATCGTGTACTTGCTAAGCTTGTCTGTGTGAGATACGTATTGGAGGATACAAGTTTGCCCAGAAAAATGGTTGGCAAATTTTCAACCACGTCATGCATAACCTTGTTTGCCCCTAAAGCTATTCTTGGAATGTTAGAATTACATAAGGAATCCCTTGAAGTCCAAATATTGCTTCTGGTTCATGCCATAGCCATTCGGAGAAATGAACCATCCCAGTAGAAGAAGAAAAGTAAACTAAAGCAGAAGATGGGTTTAGAAACATAGCCTATTAGCCTGTATTTTTTTATGTGTTTTGACGAATGGAAATTAGGAAATCTGGGTTACTGTATTCTAGTGGTTTCGTGTAATGCAACATTGCCCGGATTGACTTGTAGCAGCAACCCCTCTTTTGTTCTCCTTTTACTTATCTATTACATTTGATCAGGTCTATTGAGGATTGGAATGGAAGATTTTTAGGATTGCATGGCATTGTTTCCTTATATTGTTAACAATTACGTATGTCAGTGTAAGAATCTCCTATTATTAAGGGAATTGTTTTATCCATGGTCATAAAGTAATGTCAATGTATTTTTTATCCACGGGAAATGCCGAATAGGGAAAATTCAAACTTGACCATCTTCTAATATTGGTATTGGATGTGAACTCATGCCGAAAACGGATGTCGTCAACCAATCTGAGAATTTGGCAAAAAGCAAATAAATAAAAAAAGAAAAACTAATTTGGAAGGGTCCTAAATCCCAAGTTGTAAATTCAGAACATCAAAGCCATCATTGGGCCTCAAGTTGTCTCTTGCACAGAGCTGGCCTTAGGTAATCTGAGGCCCAGGGCAAAAATCTAAAGTGTGCCCAAAATAATGTAAACATTAAAATTATAATTTTTTATCAAGTAATTTATTTTATTAAAATTATAGCATTCATTGTTTTTACAACATAAGCCTTCCCGTTTGTTATTTTTTGATGATAATAATTTGAGGAAAAATGTCATCGTGTTCATCCATAGGGAATTTGCAGTTAGTTTCTCCCACATGAAACTTTTCTAAAAGTAAATCTGCCATTTTTGCATCATAAACTTTCAATTCATTTTCATTTTCTGCTTATTCTTCCAAATGAATATGAACAATTCATTTGGTAAATCTTCAGATAAATTTTCATGTTTAAACCAAGTAATCCATTACAAAACTCACGTTCTCCCTGCAAAACTGATTAAGACCCAAGAAAAATCATCTTTGTTGTTTATCTGGGTCTGCACCTGAAACCCATCTCAATTCTCAATGAATAAGTTCAATTGGCGATCTTGAATCTGCAAGAATGCCTATATAAAGTGATTATTTGGAAAATAGCAGCAACATAGGAAATAAATAGACAAAGAGAAAGGACTTACAGCTCTGTTTTGGCTTCGTCTCTTCTGTTATGGAGGGGAAATGATAGGAAAGACGAAAGAGAGAGGCAATGGAGAGGAGAGAGGCCGCGGTGTGACTGTGAGTGAGGGATGATAGGTACATATATAAGAAAATTGAGACAACAAGAATCTAAACCCTAATGTGGTCTGGTTTTGTTTTTTTTTTTTTGTTTTTTTTTTTTTGGAATAGGATTAAAAAACAATATATTTGCTAGCATATATGGGTGAGCACGCGCTTTTGGGAAGGGAGGATTAAACAAAAATGCACGCTTGGTTTTTTATTTATTTATTTTATTTGTTTTGTTCTATACGTATATAATATATGGCTTAACTTTATTTTTTTGGTGCCCCTTTCAATTATGGGCCCCGGGCTCAGGCCCCAGTTGCCCTCCCAAGGGCCGGCTCTGCTCTTGCATTGCCCCCATGGCCTTGTTTGATAGGCTGCTCTACTGCAGGAGCTTCTACAATAAGGAGTTTAGAGTGAGTAGTTTATTTGATTTGAGGGGTTTAATCCTATCTTCAAATTATTTGAAATGTTTAAGTTCATTGATTGTGGGAGATTGAACCCCTCAAATAAGCTCATCACTCTAAACTCCTAGTTATAGCCTTTCGACTCTACTGCCTGCTGCGAGCCCAATAAACCCATATGCATGGCCTTGAGATGACAAGAGCCCACTAAAGCCCATACTCCCTTTGATATTTCGACGAGCATGCCTTTGACCATTGACGTTATCTTGGTTAACAATGATCCACCATTGACGTTATCACTCGCTGCCATCGCTTGCTTGCTTTCGCTGCTGCTCTGTGAAGCAAATCCAAAAAAGTTGAGGTAAACCTTGTAGTTTTCTCGGCTCCAAGCCACTGACTTGTGAAAATAAAGCTAAAAGATTTTCGCAGGGGCCAAACATATCATTCAATGTTTCATTTTTGTGTTCTATTTTTTGAGATTTTCTATGATAATTGTGCAGATGAATTTGGCTATCAACCATTGCGGCAGCTACGGAATTAATTCTTTCACAATTTCAAGCTGCAAGGGTGGCCAGAAAAGTAGTCACGGTGAGTAAATTGTGATTCTTTCGTTTTTCATTTTTTGTTTTTGTTTTTGTTTTTTTTATATATAAATTTTTATGTTGGCCTGAAGATTAAACTGTCTCTTATGATTCATCAGAGTGGTATACATGTGGGTGTTACTAATATATAATATTGTAACACAATTGTTTCTCAAATTTCTATCTTCAAGGTAAATATATGGTACCCATCAGAATGCTAAGGGGACCTTCTACTTCTATACCTCAGGATCTTAGCCAAGATTTGGCATCATTGGCCAAGAGTGATACAAGCAGCAGCTTCCCATTTAAGACAGCTGTAAATTCCATGGCAGGTAACAGGCTAACAGCCTTTGTCTTTTGCTTAAAAACCAGTACGTTCTGTTTTCACTGCCTCTTTCTTTCTTTCTTTTCCCCAAAGAAGTAAACTTTCATATCTCTATTCTACAATGAATAGGTGTAACTTCAAAGATTGAGACATATAAGGGGAACTTTTCCGACTCCTTTTATTGTGGATGTATTTAGTTTTGAAAAATTTAAGGAAATCTTCCATGTATAGTTGTGGTTCCGGCAATTGATCATGCCATTTAAATATGATTCACTTGCATATTTAGATAATATACATGTACGTAGTTGCCTTAACAGCTCTCATTTTCTCTCTGTAACTTGTGATTCTCAGTTTATTTAGGGTGATTACATGAACTCTATAAACTTGCTTGTAACTATGATAATTTTTTTATTTATTTATGTTTCAGTGGCAAATTTGGTCTTCGCAGACATGGCAAAGGCTGTAACCACAGGAAATTTTTTGGTGAGAATTTGTTTTGTGTTTAAGTGCTGATGGCTTCTTAACTTTTCAGTAATTAATTTTTTTTCAAAATTCAATTCCATTATGCTATTTAGTCCTTATAGTTTTTGTAGTACTGATGCTTGATGATAATGCTTTAGATTTAGGGTCCAAAAATTAACTATTTGTGCATATGGGTCAAGCTACTTTTAAAATCCAAATTATACTTCTCATATACAATCTCAGGAACTAGAATTCTTTTCCGAGTCAGGAAGGTGCTGTTTCAGTTTATACCTTGGCTGATGGTGGCCCTGGAGAATGGTTTGGAGGTTTCCTATTTTCTGCTGGACAAGAGGCTAATGAGGCTGTTCAAGACCAGTTATCTGCCCTCAGTTTCTCTAGGTTCAGTCCCATATTCTTGTCTTCGTTCACATTTGTATTTTTTATTATTCAGCATCTTGGAATATACACTGCTTCTCATTGCTTATTCGTTTTAACAGTTTGGCAGTTATTTTTGGGGCTGGGCTTGTGACCAGCCTTTCTCCTTGTACTCTTAGCGTTCTGCCACTGACACTAGGTTACATAGGTGAAAATTTATATCTTTTATTTTGTAGCTTTGGGGAGAAATGGGCGAAGGGGGTTGTATTTGGGTGATGACTTTCACTTTTTGGATACATCATGTGTAATGCTGATTTGAATTGATTGAAATCATACAGGAGCATTTGGATCAGGGAAAAGCAAGGCAGAGGTGATAACTTGCTAAACCAGTTCTCTTATTTCCATTGTTCGTCTTTTTTCTGTAAAGTCCTAGGTGTTGTTTATGTGTCAAACTTACCTCAGAAGTATGGGAGGAATTAAATCATTAGTTTTGGCGCTTTGATTATTAATAGTAAAAATTATTTTGAAGCTCTGAATGTATTGGCATTTTAAATATCAAAATGCCAAAAAATAGTTTGGAACAACTTTCACTGGCTTGTGCATTTTTTTTGTTCTTTTCCCATGTTCATTATATTTGAAACAGACTGTTAGTAACATCAGTGTAGTCACTTATCTAAACAAGGCTTCAGTTTTTTCTTGTATGCTTAGTTATCTTAGTATTATGTGGTTCCTTGTATTTTTTTTCATTACGTGCAACTTTTGATTGCTTTTGTAAGCTACTTATGTAGTTATATGATAGGTTCTCTCTCTCTCTCAATGACACATGCATGAGGTTATTGTGCCTTTTTTGGTCAGGTTGTTGGGAATTCAATTGCATTCTCATTAGGATTGGCAACTACACTTGCACTCTTAGGCATAGGAGCCTCATTTGCTGGAAAAGCATATGGACAGACAGGGCAGGGGTTACCTTTGGCTGCTTCAGGTTTAGCTATTGTTATGGGCTTGAATCTCCTTGAGGTATTTATTTATGTTCTAATGTCATTTTCTCCCCAGCGTGTGCTTCTTTTATTTGATAGTATCTATCACCTTTCAATGTTTATCATTTCCATTTTGTGTCTGTGAGATATGCCCCCGAAGTCTGATTGTTTAGTTTAACCTTTTAGAAGACTTTGATTGACTAGTTCTTTCTGATTTAATGTTATTCCTCATTTTTATGCTATCATCTTTTTGGTTGAAATTGTAGGTAATTGAACTACAGCTCCCCTCATTTTTTAACAATTTTGATCCCCGGGCTGCTGCTGCTAATTTCCCATCAAGTAACTACCCACCCTAATTTTTTGAGTTTTTGTGGTTTAGATAAAAGCTGGTTGTCTGAATGATCTTATGAGTTCCAACTTTGATAAACTTTCACATGCTAGGTGTGCAAGCATATCTAGCCGGGCTTACATTTGCTTTAGCTGCCTCACCATGCAGTACGCCAGTGTTGGCCACTCTGCTAGGATATGTAGCTACATCGAAGGTAAACTCAAATTTTTTTTATTCTTAAATTCATTTTGAGCTTTTAGTTTTCTTCTGATTTCTGACAGAAAAAGCTGTTGTTTGACATTTGTGGATGTTGTAATGGCTCTCTCTCTCTCTCTCTCTCTCTCTCTCTCTCTCTCTCTCTCTCTCTCTCTCTCTCTCCCCTTTATTTCTTGCTTATTGATCTCAGTTAATCATCTCCAGTATTTCATATACAGATATTTTTTTGAATCATCCATGTTGTATCATAGCATGCAAACACTCAAAACAGTAGTGGAAAAAAAAGAGCAGAGAATTTACTCAAACTGCATGTGTATCTATGCTTTGGGAGTCATTTATCAAAGTTGATGCTCTGAGTGTTCTTTCCAGCTCAAGTTTTCCCTTTCCCTAATTGGTTTACATAGGCATCGAATAATATTTAATGCAAGAGAACAAATTTTATTACAGAATCCAGTTATAGGAGGCAGCTTACTTTTGACGTACACAACTGGTTATGTTGCTCCTCTACTTCTTGCTGCTTCTTTTGCTGGAGCATTGCAGGTATGTAATCTATCACTTTTTAGTTAGTTGTAAGTTATTCTGTTAGAACAGAACAGCAAGTAAAAGCTTCCACCATATTTCTTTATTATTGTGTGGTTTTCTGCTTGCCTGGACTGGCCTCATATTAAACGATTTCAAGACTTTAACTGTGCTGGTGACTTTAAATCATACTTTTGTACTCATGTCTGTGTATGCGATTGTTTCAAAGTCTTGATTAATTAGAGGAATAATACTAGTCGTACCACATTTCTATACCACATGATGTGGCAGCTGATATGTACATACCACATCAACTAATTAATGTGATTAACACCTTTTTTTTTCTTTATAAAATATACCTCATTGATTTAATTGATGTGGCATATGATATGGATAATGGACAGGCCACATCACGTGGCATAGAAATGTGGGATAAAAATGTGGTAAGTGTAGCATTACTCTAATTAGAGTGAACTCCGCTTTAAAGTTTTTCTTTTTCTTTTTGCTGAGCAAAACCCATATATATGCAGAGCCTACTTTCATTTCGCAAATTTTCGGCATGGATCAACCCTATCAGGTTATACTTAAATCCCTTTCTTTCTCCTTTTCAAACTTCTTAGTACATGTAAGTTCCCCACATGACAGGTTCCTACATGGCTTTCATTAACATGTTTCATTTTGTTGTTTTAACAGCGGTGCACTTCTGTTAGGAGGGGGTGTGTATACTTTCTTGGATAGGCTTTTCCCAGTTACAATGGCAATGTAGGCATTTGCTTAATGACATAAAATCGAACCACATCGAGACGGTACTGTGATATACTTATTTCAATTTCTTTTACTCAGTTTCACATGTACAGAATGTAATAGATCTAAATTAATATCATAGTATGTATTTAATTTGTTCTCTATATAACGCAATGCTTTCTCAAATTGTTTTAGTTATGTGTTAAATCTGAAAAACTAGAGTACAAAATTTGTCGAGTGTGAATATGTGAAAGGACATGAATCCTTGTAAAGCATTCTGATTAGTTAGGGGCAAAATTTTTTACTTCCACTCAAGTTGAGAGGTCAATCGAAACGTTGTTCATCCTCTTGTGCCCTAAATATTTTGGTTCTGAAAAATTAGGCACATCTGTAAAAGGTAAAATGGTTTACCTAATTATAAGAAAGACCCAATTATGTTAACCAACATTAAGGAAAGTATTATAGTTGTCTGTGTTTTCTGTTTTGAGGATTAATATGGTGATGTTTGTGTAAATAAAGAACCATTTTGCTATTGATTTCGTTTTATAACCCTTCACTTTCGTGGACGTGGTTTTGAGTTCGAATTATTCCGTCCCATGCAGAAAAAGAAAGAGGTAATTAATTGACCCAACGTAAAAAAAAAACCAAAAAAAAAAAAAGATGACTTTCCCTAATTGATACAATTACCATCATAGTATATTAGAAATCTTGAAGCAAAAGTCGACATGGAGAACATATAAGGTTTCGAAGCCCTAACTCTCAGTTTGGTAAGGACTTTGAAATGACATCATTTAACAGAAACGAGGTGTCTTCTAAGACAATGGCAATAAGAGGTATCTACGCATGGACGATTTCTGTATAATACGAGTATTAAACGTGAAAATGCTAAATTCTTTATACGGATATTAACTTTTGAAAAGTAAAAACTCAAAAGAAGACAATAGAGACTCAGGTAATGGCCTAATAATGAATAATGTTCTAAACTACTCTTATCGATAAACAAAAATCGAGGCAAAACAATTTTAAAATAAAAATCACAGTAATAGTATAGCCGCTCGGCTATACTATTCATAACAAACTTAAAAACGACCCCAGTAAGCCGAGCAGCTATACACCTGTTTTTATTCAAAAAATCCCGCGTTTAGCCGCCCGGCTATACTATTTATTTAATAAAAAATACAAAAAAAGAAGACCCGCGTATAGCCGCCCTAGTGCCTAGTAGTGCCCACGCGTCCAAAAAACGTATAGCCGTGCGGCTATACTCTTTAAGTACATTATATTTAAAAGGAGTATCACTGAGCGGCTATACTATTTATTAAAAACATCTATAAAAAAGGACCCTTCTAGTTGCATTAGTTCATATATTAATTTGCTAGTGTATTAAACATGAAAAATACGTACGTACATATACAATATGAGTATTAAACGTGAAAATGCTAAATTCTTTATACGGATAATAACTCTGTAAAAGTAAAACATCAAAAAGGGACAATAGAGACTATAGTAATGGATAATACTCTAAACTATGGAAGAAGAAAAATTGGGGGGAAAAACAATTTTTTTTTTTTTTTAAAAAAAATCTCAATATCTATGTAAAGAGTATAGCCGCTTATAAAAATAAATATATTAAAATATAAAAAAATACAAAAAATATAAAAAGACCCCTGTAAAGCCGCGCGGCTACTCTGTTTTTTAAAATCTATAGTATCGCCGAACGGCTATACTATTTATTTAAAAACAAAAACGATCCGCGTAAAGCCGGGCGGCTATACGCTTTTTTTTAAAAAAATCTTACCTGCAGCCGAGCGGCCATACTAGTTTTTTTTTCAAATCTAGAGTATAGCCGCGCGGCTATACGATTTATAATTAAAATAAAAGGAACCGCCTAGCGCAACTTGAACGTGTGAAAACAGTATAGCCGCGCGGCTATACTATTTTTTTTATACAAACCCATAGTATAGCCGCCCGGCTATACTATTTATAATTTAAAAAATTAATTATAATTGCATTAGTTTATACTTTATATATTAATTTGCTAATTTCGATATATATACCTTATAGATTTAAATTTTTTAATATATATTATTATTATTCAATAATATGCAAAAATTGAGCGTAAAATACGAGAATTGTGTGTGTATTATTAAAATTTTTGTAAAAAATCAAGTGTATTAAACATAAAAATACATACGTATGTATATGCGAAACACACAATACATCAACGGTCAGATTCAATGTGCGTGAGCTACGATGCAATAAAGTATAATGCAAGCCCATCCGATCGGTGGATATTGGCTTTAGGGCCACTATATGAGATACTGCCAGAGCCAAATAAATAAGGAGATGTCTTTAGCTCCATGAATCAATCGTTTAGAGCTACAGGGTGATGTGATCTAATAGTTGGAGTCTGGACTGATCTCTTGCAAGTATGACAAGGGACTTAGGTAGACGACAGGCCTTGCAGTCTTAAAATGGATGATTTTCTAGGCAGCCAAATTTCCAACCTTTTTTTTTTCTTTTTGTTTTTCAAGTGGTGAACACTTCACAAATGATATAGCCACAACAAGTGCTTGAAGGTGTGCTTACTTTTTTATTGAGTGCTTATCCGGAAGCAGAAAAAAAAAATTAATAACATTTTTCCAAGGCTTTTGGCCACATCCGCAGGGCCAAACTTCGGCTGGAATTTATTGTGGTTAGCCAGGTTTTGGTCACTTCACCGCCTTTGCAAATTATATATGATATTAACATGATCCTAAAGCTTTCCTGCACATCTCCTCTGTGCCTTGCATTATGAAATTGCTTGGCTGGTTGGTGAAAGGATTAGAGAAGTGCAAGGGAAATGGTTTTAGTTGAACTAAACAAACGGAGGTGAGGAATTTATACCTTTGATGTGGTTATATCGGAACCAGTTGACGCACATTCTTACATCTATGAATGCACTCTCAAACACGTAAACACCACATATTAAATAAAGCGGAAGCTCTTAGAACAAACACGTGATGTGAATCGCTCTAATTCGAACTGATTATCGAAACAAATCTAGTATAGGGAGTCAACTTTTTTACCTGATATTGGTAATTCCCCAATGAACATAAATTCCAAACAACATTCTCAACTCTTTTTCTCGTAACGTATTGAATATTGGCAAGAATTTAAATTAGCTCACTATAAACATCATTTGTGACCCAACAAAAATTGGGTGCACTATCCCTGTATTTTTCACCACCCTTTTATAGGTTTTTTTTTACCCAAAAGAAAACAAAAAAAGAAACCAACCCAATAATAAACATATGGCAATTGCCTATTGCCCGCCGAATGCTCTGTTTGCTTTGTTTAAAATTATAAACAAAAACAGAAAAAAGAAATAAAGAAATAAATAACTGAAACTGAAACTAATGAGCCAATGGAGTCCGGGCTCCACTTCTAATCATCTCCTGGTACTGATTCAAGGACTCCTGCCTCTGCAGCCTCATCTCCTCGTTGAACTTCTTGATGAACGCCTCCACCCGGCGGTTCAAATCGTCCTGACTCAGCGACGGTTCCTTCCTGAGCCGAGCCGACCCGGTCGACGGACTCAGCAGCGATGGCGAGTTAACGGTTGCGCTGCTCCGGTCCGGGAACGTCTCGGACTTGTTCATCTTGGACTTGGGAGGCGTGTTCTGGTCCATACTCCGAACGTGCGTATCCCACGTGTCGGACTTCTTCAGGTGCCTCGTTAACGGCATCGAACGCCCCTCCGTTATCGTCTTCCACGTGCTCTCAAGCGTGTCCTGCCGCTTCGGCTTCGCCACTCCCAACGATTTCCCTCCTGCAATTCCCACAAAACAAAACAAAACAAAAAACTTCACTTATTAATTTACCATTTTGACCTCGTCTTTTAAAATTGCTCTCCTGCCCCCCAATAAGCCGAGGCCAATCTCGACTTTTCGTACTATCAAGCAAATTTGAATTTAAACGATAATAACGAAAATTTAAAAAATAAAAAATACAGGTAGTGCTCCGACCAGTCGGTCTTCTCAGTTCCTTGTTCCTATCCCAAAAATTCAAAAAGTTTTGGACTTAATAGAACGATTAGAAGGAATAATCATACAACATGTCGTACGCAGAGAGAGGGGTACCTTCAGGGCTAGCTCTGGCGGATTTTCTATGACCAAATCTAGAAGAAACGGGAGGTTTCTCGTTCTCGTTCAACCAAAACTCCATAGAGTCTTTCCTCTGCAAACGCGTCCGTACAGGCGTCGACACCCGTACGGCCTCATCGCCGCCGTCCACCGCCTCTCGATCATCGCTCTTCTCCTTCTTCTCATTCTCCGCTGCCTCCGAAATCCTAGCTTCCACCACCACTCCACCGGCCGATTCGTACGAATCTGGAACCTTCGGCAACACATTCGCATCGTAACCGTACTCGTTCAAAACGACGGCGTCGTACGCCGCGTAGTCGGTCCTCACGACTTCTCCGGAGATCTTCACCGGAGTCACTGGCGCAGGGACGGCGATGATCT
This sequence comes from Prunus persica, assembly GCF_000346465.2. Taxonomy (NCBI): domain Eukaryota; kingdom Viridiplantae; phylum Streptophyta; class Magnoliopsida; order Rosales; family Rosaceae; genus Prunus; species Prunus persica. The sequence goes on along the minus strand of NC_034012.1, from coordinate 11,290,527 downwards.
CCGGTGACGAATCTTCGGGTCTCGGATGGAGCTTGGAGGAGGCGACGATGCTGATGATGATGCAGTTGATGAGGATGTAGAGGTATGGAGGTCTGAGCCAGGAGAGCGCTGAGCTCCAGAGAGAAGGGACTTGGGAGGCGACGATGTCCGAAACTACTGGAGCTGAGAGCTTTAGCGCCACGGCCATGGACACCAAACCGGTGGAGATGAGAACGACCTTGAGAGAGAGTAACCAGGTGTTGCTCGAGCTCATCGGCATTTTTCCGGGGTTTGAGTTTGGAGCTTGGTCGGAATCTTACCTTTTCCGATGAGAGTTTTATTTGGGAGCTGTGAGAAGTGAAGAAGTTAGTGAATGGGTGAAATGGCGAGGAGGGAGCTTATATATAGAGGAGAAGAGGGAGCGGGTTTTGCGATGAAATGCGAGCCGTCGGATGAAGACGTAGTGTGACCGTTTTTGAAGAAGAAAAAATGGTGGGGATAAGAGGTAACGCGTCAGCATGTAATGGGTTTTCTCCACGTGGCATGGGGTTTTTTTGCGTATGGAATAGGGATGGATATCATTGAAATGTTTTTGCAGAAATTTATTGAATTTTAGAATCCATACAAATAAATAATTTTTTAAAATATATAATTAAGTTAAATGAAAGGAAATCATGAATACAAGTTATTTAATGTATTCAACATAATATTATTCGAGTTATTTCAAGTTGAAAGAGAAAAACTTATCTACCACGAGTTCAATATCCATTTTTTATCTTATACACTAATATAAAGAAGGTAAAATTTTTCCGGTTTAGATTAGAGGTTGAGAACTGAAATTCTAGTCTTAAATATTACTTCCTTTTAATATAAATACTTGTTATGATGGTAGCTGAGCTGAGGAAAAAGCATCATTGTAACAATCTTCAAGTTGTTGTGTCATTTTAGTAATCTCACATTAACCTATTTTATCAATTTGTGTATAAAATTTGAGAAAATGTTTTATTCCAGCTTAATTAATTGAGTGGGCACTTGGATTGACCCACCAAAAAAAAAAAACGGTGGGGCAGTGGGCAGTAGATTTTAGCTGTCATTTCTTGGATTAAGAGCCATCCCTTTCCCTATCAAAAACACATCGAAGTGGCAATGTCCCATAAATAAATAAATATCCAGTCTCTTCTCTACTCTCTCTCTCTCTCTCCAGATGATTCTGGAGGTGGGGCTTTGCTCTGATTAAATTATTTAAAAAGAAAAAAAGAAGCGCAAAAGTAAATGGGAAATGTGATTAATTTTTTAATCTTGCTTAACATTGATAATCTTCCTAGATAACTTTTCATGTGGTAGTTTAATATTTAATATGGGAGGGGAAGGCAGCAGATGATAGATGAGAATTGTCAGGAAGAATTGAATATTTAAAAGGGTACCACATCTCAACGGCTATATTTTATGTGACCGTTAACCCCGGACTGTGTGTTGTTGTCCTTGAGAGGAGGATCCTAAATCCCCGGTCCATGGGGTATGCTATGCTATGAATATGAATGAATTGGACTACCAAGTTATATTAACCATTGCCCATTGCCCATTACCCATTGGATGGCCTCTCTCTCTCTCTCTCTCTTAACACCCTACCAATACTTAATTAACCGACCACGTTTTGGAGCTAATTAAAGTGTATCTAATCTCAGATGTTGTAATAAAGGAAATGTCAAATGTGGTAGCATCTCATGTCAGAGCGTTGTTTTTTAATATGTAATATTGTTACGTGGTGTTATTTTGATTTATAGGGTATAATAGGGGTGAGAGAAATAAGTTTTGATAAATATACCGTGTGGAAGGGCAGAATCAGAAAAATTTTTAAACTAGCTAAAGTTATTAGCTTAATATCTAATGCTCTTTTTTTGGGTACTTATAGTTTCTCTAAAATTAAACGTATGCATTAAATCATATAAATCACGTTAGTTAATTGTAAAGGATGATATGATGGCCATTAACAGGAATATTGACAACAAGCAAGAAACATTAGGAGAAACTAGTAAAAGGTAGACAGTTAAAGTCATGAATGTTTATTAATAGATTATCCTTCTTAATCTTAACTGAGCAAACAAATTAAATATATAAGATAATTATAAGCCTATTAAGCTTTTATGGAGTGAATGATATTAAAATACATATTATTATTTTTTATTTTTTTAAAGGCTACCTGGGTTTGATCCCGTGGTAGCCTTGTTGGTAGTTCCACTAGTAACCATGTGTTGTAACATGAGTAACAACAGTAGTCTTACAATCACACTAAAAAATTACTCCCAAAATAGTCACATATTGAGTGTACGTACATTGCCAAAGCGCCAACTCCAAAATTACTCTAATATTCTACATAGAGAGCATGTATGAACATGAAGAACACTATTCAGAGTCAACGACCGATGAACATGTGATATGGGCTACCAAAGCCAAAAAAATAAAAAGGAAATAGTAATAAATAAATATGTGGGTTGGCCATGCCATGTTCTTGAATCTTGTCAGTAAACCCAAATGCCCTAAGTTGGTTATTTAGAATTAAAATTTATAATAAATTTCATGCGTTCTGCCGACCAACCAATAAGCACCACCTGTTAAGTCATCTTCTTCATTTTTGTTTTCGCATTTGCTAATTATAAAAGTCAGAAAGCAAATCATGAGCTGATTAACTTTATACGCAATGTGTGGACGAAATGAGTGTAAATATGACTGATACGTGTGTGTGTGCGGGCGGTCAATATAAGCAGGCATATGCATGCTACTAATTTCCTACCACCCCTAATGAGACAATTGATCAAGTTGTTTTCAAGTTGACATGCCTACAAAGGCTACGTGAGATATGCATCCAAGAAATGCCAAGCAAAGTCAATGAAATGGTCAGGATCAGAGAGATTGATGTCCAAAGTCTTTAAATGTGTTTGTTTTGCAAACAAACTTCATTGAAAATATGAACCAGGAGTACATTAACAAATATAAGACGGAGTAGACTAGTTATAGGAGATCCAAAATGATTGCGAATGCATACATACATGTTTAGGATAATTTTAGCAAGTTATATTGTTAGATTGTCAATCAGACTAATATAACCTAAATGTACGATTTTATTTAATCAAATGGTGTTGATGGATAGTCCGTCAACATTATATATGTGAAACTATGCGACACAAGGGAGCACCATCAATCCCATATAAATATAATTGTTAGCTACAAACTTTTAACTAGGGTGAGAAAATAAGCTTATAGAGTTGTTTATGTACGACCAGCTTGATATATGCTTGTAGCTAGACAATACCTTAAATCATGAAGACGAGATCATTAGGACAGGAGAGAATGGAAGAGTTGTGGTCCGGTTGGTGGTCTCGTGATATCTAGTTTCTACTCTACTCTATTAAATGAGGTCTTTAGTTTAAATTTCATAGTCGATAGAGACTTGTGCATTCAAATTAAGAATATTTTAAACCGACCAAGTTAAAGTTTGATGAATGCTATATAAGTTCCATAATTTTTTTATAAATTTCACTTGATTCATTTTTGGTGCCATTGATGGTCCTGCATTTAGAGAGGTGCTTTTTATGAAATGTCCCATTCCTCTGATTAAGCCCCACATCACCATTTACACAAAAAATAAAGAAAAGTAAGAATTATTAAGATCATCATTATGATAACAAGCCAGTATGGAGAGCATCTATGCATGTCATTCAGCTCATCATCTTCACTGGGCACCTTAAAGCCCATGCTTGCAGCCAACACGTGGTTCTTTCCTAGTGGTCGGTGATGACCTAATATACTTAGACTCTAGTTGGTTGGTACAAGTGAGTCAAAGATAAATATTTTGGAGGCTTCGGAGCAGCTGTGGCTTATAGCCTCGTGCTATCTTCTGTTTCATATATATTCTCATGCCACCGTCCAGTTGTTAGATGAGTGACACGTGTTGGCCATCCACCGACAGGCACAGCGTTTCTGGTGGGTTATCCGGTTCGATCGAACAACTACTGCACGCCGCAACCATTGCATTTGCAGGGTCTTCAATTTGGTCTTTTTTTCCAAGTCCAAAGGTTTTGCCTAATTTTGGTGTGGAAATTTCAAGAAGGATACCACTTGGCTTTATGATCAGATCATAAAAAGCACACTAAAGCTGCGGTGATTGATTGGCAGGGAACAATACATGTTGGCAAGTGTTTTTATTTTTCTTGCTCCTTTTTGGCAAGGCTAGTGTCTGTCGATTAGACACTGTAGAAGAGAAGCCTATGCAAGTTAGCTTAAGAATTAATGAAAGTGACTTTGTACTAAGAATTGATGATGAGTCAAAGTGCTCTTTTTCATACTAAAATGACAGGATAAAGACTTAACATAAAGAATGGAAATGAAAATCTTTTGTAGTAAAATCACAAGAGAGAGGCTCAAATTGCAATATGAGTCATGTTTATAGAGACGAGTTATGCCGGCAAACAGCTGTTCATTAGCTCATAAGTGACTATTAACTGTCGATAAGTATGATTACTCTCATGAGATCCACATAAATCAACGCATGAGTGACTATTAATCGTTGATAAGTATCACTCCCTCATAATATCCACATAAATCTACCATTAACGGTCATTCGTGAATACACAAACTGTACTGCGCATTATTGTGATGGAGACATCTTTCTCTGCTGATAGTTTGGTTAACCTCAACTAGGAATTTAAATTGTGGTGTGAGATTTTTGACTCTCCTCTTTCTGTGTTACATTTCCTATCTGAAATCTTGCTGATATGGCATTGTTATTGGACCATTAGATAAATGATAATTGAAAATTAAAAAGAAAAGAAGAAACGAAAGGATTTGTGATAATTCTGACATTCCAAAGATCATGCATATATAGGCATTGTTCTTGAGGTGTTTTTAGGTTCTTCCAAATAACACAATTGAAGCGGAAAGGAAATCATTCTGATCAATCTAAACCCATCTTATTACTCAAATAGCACCTAATCATACAAATGAAGTAATCACCCAGAGAAAAGCTAAAAAGTGGTACTGCCTCTACAAATAGTTTACAACCTCAGTACAGGTGGAAATGAGGACCGAAAAAAAGGTAATTTTTGTCTGTAATTCAACTGTTTTTGTATGGTATAACAAGGCCGGGATTATCACCCCCCAAGGCTCCTCACTGTTTTGCAAACATCCCTTGTGTTAAAGATGAGAAATCATAATCTTTTGCCGATTGTGCAGAAGTCGCAGATGATATGGGAGAAGGAGATTGAGTATTATTCGCTCCATCGTTTTTCGCGCCATTAACTGGGTTAACTTGGGCCATATTATAAAAGCTGCAAAAGAGAAGCAGTAGCATGATAATGTAAACACAGATCAACAATTGGTTATCGACCCATTCCCTATTCGAAGAAAATAACAATGATAAAAGTTCTAATCATTGACGTTTATAGAATAGAATCCAAATAGAAACTCTAAAAACCTTCTCTGGAACCAGGTAAGAGATGTACTATTTTGCCAACAAAGCAAAACTAGCATTATCATTAAATTATGGATGCTTGATGCTTCACATTCCACTGTCTCCTGTGTAAGCTTGTCCAATGGGGAAAATAATAATTGAAGCCAATATATTGTAGGACAGTGTTTGCAAAGAAATGCATCTACTATGTTCCCCACAGAAAAGGTACAGCTCCCAGATTCACAACGGAAATTGAGAAAAACTCAGGGCAATTGCTTGAGATTTTGATCTCTTGCTATGGGCTAACCTACATAATAAGTGCATAAAATTGCAGTGTTCACATTGTATTCTCCCTTTATTTTATTTGTGGCTGCTGGGTTTTTGGGGGGTTGGAGGGTGACATGGCAGTCAACGACTAACCAATTACGTTAGAGAGGCGCCTATTGTAGAATAGCAGCAATCCAAGTTATTATGATCTTTTTTGCTTAGGATCTTCACAGGCTCAATTTGCTTAGGATCCTTTTTCGTTTGCTTAGCCATTTCAAATGATATTAAAAATTGCCTTAATAACATATCCAAAAATCCCATCACATACGTGGCAACACAAACTAGGGCAGGCAGAGATGTATGACATACCTAGATGTTGAATATGGAACAGAGCTCCCCAGTGGATGTGCCGGTCCCATGATCTTTGTCTGACTCTGACCCAAAAAAGAAACAAAATGAGAAATTCAATAGATGCAAATAAACGAAACAACAACATTACATAATTAAGCCTTACCGACCCTACCTGTGTAACTTTCTGTAGGTCAGCCTGTCCATCTACAGGCATCATCAATCCTGGAATTTGGTAGCCAACATTTGGCCAACTTTGAGAGGGTAAATTGCTTCCATTGGACACAGGTTGTTGAATAATACCAGGAAACTTTTGATCCATGCCAGCAGATTTAGCTGCAGCAGCCATGAGAAGAGACTGCTGCTGAGCCAGCATTGCAAGTTGCTGCTGATGCATGGCGAAGGGTGACACCATGCTGGACTGCAAATATTCAAATCATTTCATAATATAACATGCATCTACATACCATGTTATGCAATAGAACAAGAAGATGATACCAAAGTAGGTTTTTTAAAGTTTATTGGACTTGATTTCTAAGGCTTGATTTTTAATTAAACAATTGAAACTTGAATAATGGAGCAACTTGAGAACCACTTTTTCCAACTAGCAAAAAGAAATTTATTATCACACTATCAAACTAATAAAATATTTTTCAAACAAATTCTGATTGGACGTCATAATGAAGCACATACCTTTTCAAAAAGACTCATAATATCATTTTTTAAGTCTTTCTGGGGTTTCTCTGAAACAGGTGTCAGTGAAGGTACATCTTTAAATAGATCCTCAATTCCTGATGAAGATTTACTATGGCTCCCTGCTTCACTCGATGGAGCAGTTTTCTCAGCTGTCGATGCCTTTTCAGCAGCTGTCAATGCCTTTTCAGCAGCTGCAGATTAAACGCAACCATATTTTTTAACCCCAACAGAATGGCAAAAGCCTGAACCAAACAGATAGCAGGATCCCAGTAAAGTAAAACACTCAGAGTGATGGGGAGGGGAATAAAGACGTACACTGAAAACCTGCCCAATCATTATCTTCAGCAGATGCTGCATCTGAACCATTCTCACTTGGACCATCATCCACTGAAAGCATGTTGAAAAGGTCAATAGCATAATCAACTTTTGGAGGGGCAGGAGGAGCAGTGTCAACAACTTGCTTTGTTGCTGCAGCTGGCAGAACTGCTGGTTCTATTTTCTGAACATCTTGCGGTCTTGGGACATGTACAACCTGTTGAAATATAGATAAACCAAGCATCTAAACTTTTAGAAGGTCTACTACAATTTCTTAAATAAACGAGGCAACGAAGGAGGGTATGGAAACACCAAAAAAAAAAAAAAAAGAGGCAGTGAGGATTATAGAAACAAATGGAGCAACCGCAATAAAATATGAGATGAGCCAATAAAATCAAACTTAAGTATGCAGTTGATTTTTACAGGATGTGAAATAAATTTGGAGAGAATCAACATAGACAAAATAAACCAGCAGATACACTTTTAGGCAGAAACAAGGAAAGCAACGAGCAATGAAAAGAAAGCCAAGTAAAACATGTTGCCCGAAGAGATAGCAGCTTCCTATTCCAAGTTTAGAAAGAAGAAAGGACATTTTCGGAATTTAGAAGACATTAAATTCAGAGTGAGGCCAAGAATTTAGCCCTGTCGGGAAAACTTTCTTTCAGACCAAGCCTCCCAAAAAATTTCTAGCACATTACACCTCCACAACACCTTTCACCCAACCTCCAAAGGCACAAAACCTCTCAACAAGTAAAAAATCACAACGATGGCACCACCCAACTCAATCTAACCCTCTGGAAAAGCTTTATACCAGAATTTCAACATGGCACAAAAAAGGAAAAGGCGGTTGATACTGTCAGCTGCTCCTTGGAACACAGTACACCAATGATGGAAAAACAAGCAATTTGCATTGGAAGCATGTTAGCCTTCCATATAATTAATGATGTGAATAAAAATGAGGACATTGTGATCATAAAAAATAAAATAAAATAAAAAATGGCAGAATAGAGATTTACACGAAAAGGTGCCTGATAACTCAAGGAGCCAATCCTTCCTGTCTATTCTTGAAGGGGAAAGGGAAATGTTTTCAATCAGAAAGAAATGAGCAGAAATCTCCACACACGATCTCTCAATTATGACACAAGGGAAGCCAGTAAACTCAGGAGAAAGTGACCCAAAAAGAGGACTCCCCATACCATAAATCCTCCCGATAACAGATTTTCTCCCCGTTACCCGAACTGAAACGAAAGTTAAAAGAGAACTCAACAAGACCCTGAGAAATGTCTCTCTAGGACACCTACTTCAACCTCTAATTACTACTTTAGTGTCCCACCAATTGACATGTTGACCATATTCGCACTCCAGATGACCGAATGCCAAAGACATTTCAATATTGCTACGACACCATTGATACTTTATTTTAGTATGCTTTGTGCCTGCAAACAATGTTATGCTGAATTGCTAATGCATTAATGTCCAACATATAACTTAAGTTGGTTCCAAAAGATTCTTTTGAAGGAAGATGATTTCAGTAGAAAACAGGGTATCACAGTGTCGCACCCTCTTAGAAAATATAGTTCATACAAATGAACAATCAGTAAATCTTACATATAAACAAGTAACAAGCAGAGTTTGATAACAACCACAAGTCATCTATGATGTAAAAACGAAAATAAAGAAACCGAAAAAAAAAAAAAGAGGTTAATAGGGAAACACCGTATGACATACCTGTTCAGGACCTTTTGGAGGATCAGGAAGACTGATTCTTGCAGCAGGAACACTTTGTTGTGTACTAGCTGATTGAATGTTCTTCCTTTCCTCAAAAGTTTTTTCAGAATTTCCTACATACCCATGCCCACTTCTTTCTCCAGGTCTCTGCCAATGTGTGGAAGTCTTTTCTTCCCATCCTCTAGAAGGTGGTTTTGGTTGTCCATCCCTAGAAACCCATCTCTTATCTTCATACCTGAAGAGAATATCAATAATTACCAGAAGCAGAAATCAACATAACAAAGACTGATGATAGACAGTAACTGTATCTAAAAAAATAGTTGCTAGGTCTTAGGGATACCGTCAGACACGCACTTTGCACGAATAAAATTCTCAATTCCAACTCTGTCATAGTTTGGAGGTAGCTCTGCTTCCCAGTAACTATTTGCCTTCTCATTTCCCATTGCTGTATGAAATCATAAAATGTTGCCAAAATCATAAGAAAATCAACATCAATCAAAAGAAAAACTAAGCTAGCGGCCCAAAGACAAGCTTACATTGGATAAAAGCAACCTGCTCTGGAAGCCATGTGTCCAAAGTAGCAGATCGCACCTGCAGAAAAATCCAATAATACTCAGATCAGCCCATTGCAACTGCATGGATAACAGTGTTCTTGTGGCTACTAATTTGTAAGTGGGTAATGAAGCAGTTAAAAATTAGAAGGGAAAGAAAAAGTTATATAAGTCTCCAGGAAATGAAAATGTAGATGAACATGAGGTAGCTACATTCCTATGGCTGAACATGAGGTAGCCACATTCCTATGGCTGCATAAAAAGAATAAAGGAGGTGTGGAAACCTATATAATTGTCGCCATTGAATAAAGGAGATGGTAGGTTATTTTGGAATATAAAAAAACCATAAGATCATTCATAGAGAGAGAGAGAGAGAGAGAGAGAGAGAGAGAGCCATTAGACTTTTTTTGGGGGCCTATAAACTGTTCTGACCTGTAATAGCTATAAGAATGCTAGTTAGAACAGGATTAGTTGTTAGGCAAGGCATGGAAAGACAGTATGGTGCTGTTGGCCACCACCAAGGGGCAGTTAGTGATATAGAATTTCAGGATATCTTCACAAAACCAAGAGCTAATGCTCTGTGGGTCTAACCTTCATTGTAATTTACTGGACCTTAATATTACTGTCAAAAAGCATTAAAAGAGAAACCAAGAGAAATCTAAATAGCCCTAATCTTCAGTTCAGAAAATATTACTGCAAATAAGCCACATAAAAGATTAAAATGTGACCTTCGATATGTGTACCCCAAGACTTCTGTGGATCCCAGAACACTGCATGCATACAAAGATACCTAAATTCACGCTAGCCCATCTTGGACCCCTACAAAGAAATCAAATCATTATTCAAAACTCATAAGTGTTCACCTATTAAAGTTTGCTTGATTATGAAACTTTTTTTATAAAAACAACTCTTATGCATAGATTTTGAAGCACAGCTGTTAAAACTTCAATCAATTTTCATCCTCTATAATTGGTTGTTCACTATCATGATATGCACATCATCTCTTTTGGATTCATCCTGATACGTACTTAGCTTTGCAGTCAGCACATTCCCTATTCTCTGGCAATTTAAGAAGCCCTTCCAGTATCTGCATATGTTTAAAGAAAAAAAAAAGTAAAAATTATAAAGAATGTAACCTCCAAATATAATCAGAGAGGGACAAAGGCAAATACAAGATACTGATTCAGGAACCTTGAACTTGGAGGCCACTATAATTGTGGAAATGATATAAAGAAAGTGTAACTATTTAAAGAGATACCAATAACTTGTAGCACAAATACAGCAGGGTAATTAACATTCAGTAGGATCACAATCAGACCTTCTTAAACTGCTTATACATGGAATGCCAATAAGGCCATTGGATTTTCATAGTTCACAAACTCAAAGCAGAAAATGATCTTAAAATCACACATAAACAGAATGGACAATAGATGCCTTGAAAGATCCTCTTCAAGACTCACTTCTCCAAGCTTCGCAGATTATAAATTTTAAGAAAACACTTAACATGACCGATAAAAACAAACGGGTATTAATTAATAATCACATACTCTGATAATTATAGATAACTGTTAAGCATGGTTTGAACTAAACACCATTCCATCACCACATTATTATGCATCCATTTCCGTATTTCATCATCCAAAACTAGACCAAACGCCCCAAACAAAAATTAAAAGATAAAAAAACAAAAACCCAAAACACAGATTTCACACACATTCGCAAAAGAAGTGTAAAATATGTAGCACCAACAAAAGCTCTCACCGGAATCGATACAAATTCAAATAAAACCAATCATGGCCCAGAGCTCTAGATCAAATCTCACCAAATCCAACAATCCAATAATTACATTTCATTTGCATAAATCCAGATTGAAATATACAAATCCAATTAAAGCCAATCGGAACTCCAATCATTCACAAAATTCCACAATTCCACAATCCTCTCACTGCTCTCAATTTCACTTAGCAACCAAATGGAGAAACAAAAGGGAGAGATATAAACCGAGACCGAAATCCAATTCCCAAATCGACAGTCAAGGATCCAAAAAAATTTGTACGAAAAATATGCGGGTTGGTGAAAATCTTCTCATTTTGAAAATACTGAGCCGATAAATGACAAATTATCAAATTTAAGCAGAAAAATAAGAACCTTTCTGTGCTTGGCGTTGAGCTCCTTGGTAACGTTGGCCTTCTCGTTCATGGTGACCGTACAGCAAAAACTAGCAGACGCGAGAAAAGACGAAGAAGAAAAAGCAGCTCCGCGGACGAAGGTCAAATTCGTCTTTTTACGCTCTTTCTCTCTTTCTCTCTTTCTCTCGTCTCTCTGATTATTATGCGACCAAAAGAAAAGAAAGAGAGAAGGAGAGAGATCGAGGCAGAGTCGCTCTTGACTTTATTTTTGCCTTTCCTATTATCTCCGCGTGTTTTTTTTTTTTTTTCTTTCACTTTTCTTTTTCTTAGAGATGGAAGAAAAAAAAAACATTGTGATTATTACATGTGCAAAAATAATGACCCAATTAAAACTAGATCACATTGAACAGTTTTTCTTGTTTATTTTGCTTTATATATACAGATAATTTATAAATTCTCGAGAAATTTTTTTTATAATTAATAAACATTTAAGTTTGTTAAAAAAACGTCGTTAGAAGTTTGTTAAAAAAACACTTTTATAATATAAATAAATAAATAAATTTAACATAAGTTGTTCGTAAATGTTGAGTTAGATCAGTTGGTTAGAGTAGTGCGTCAGTTAATATCGCTTTGTGAAAAGAAGAGAAAAATCCTACATAATGCGTTCAATTATTCTTGATTAAAATATTAACATGGCATGCTCATCTAATCTTTGGAGGTTGTATTCGGAATTTTCATAGTATTATCAATAAATAACGACAAACACAAACACAAAAACAAATAGATTAATGTTGATTTGTTAGTTTTCAATTATAAGTTCTTCAATTTGGAGATTATAAATTACGAATATTAGTCTTACAAATCAAGCTTAAAACAACGAGTTAAGTTCGAGTTTGTTAAAAAAAAAAATCAAATGCTCGGGAACTTTAGCCCGAAAAATCCACCAATTCACCAAATTTCATAACCCTAGTAAAAACTGTAAAATAACAGATGAATTAGCATAATCACATTTTCATTGTTAATTAGGCTTTAATGGGGTTTCCACTTCTTGGTATTAGATCAAAGTTTTGAACAACTTTTTGACTAATCTTTGAACAACTATATGTATTAGGTGGATGACATTATTGAAATGGAAGCTAGATGGTGGGAGGTTTTTGTCTCCTCTAGTGCTAATCTAGCGGGGGAAGAAAAAAATGCGGTTGATTTTGGCTCAAATTATGAAATTAAGTCCATGACATTGTCGTTGTCGATGATCAATCATACAATACTACTACAATCAAGGTGATTTGATTTGAAAACAAGATGAGAAGAAAAATTATAAATCTTTAAGGCGATGCTTGTTGTGTAGTTCACACATTTCAACAAACAATAACAACACCACAACACCTACAACTGTTTTTTTTTTTCCTTTTAAAAAAGAAAAAGAAAATTCTAGCTCATTGTAAATTTGGTATAAATTCCTAGCTCATTTTTTGACAGTTCAAGTTTATTGGGTTAGTAGTTGTCTAACATGGTATCAGAGTTTTTTTTTACAACTCATTATAAGTTTTTTTTATTCTTTTGTCAAACTCATTATAAGTTAGTGTGACTCTCGTTCCTTACTTTTTTGTCGATTTGTAGAGTGTAGAGATGCCTCTCCATGTTCAAAATTAACATACATGTGAGGAAAGTATAAACTTAATATACATTGCCACTCCATTATCAGAGAATGACATAATATTCATGAGGGAGTGAAGTTGTTGGCAGACAATAATAACAAATCAAGAGTGCAAAATTTAATTGTTATTTGTAGGTGGGGGGGTGGTTTTGAGTCTTGAAGGTCATAAGTTGTGGTGGATGATCACAAAAGTGGAAGAATTATTATGGTGGGAATCTATCTTTCTATCCCACTTAATAACAAGTGGGATAAAGTTTTAGAGTTGGCCTCGTCATGATATCCACATGGCTGGATTCTATATTGGCTTTCCTAAGCAGGAAATAATTAAATATCCTATTCATTTCTGTTGAGATGTCTTCATCATTGATTTTTTATTTCTATTAATCTTGGTAATCAAATTTGTATGATTGGTTAATAGCATAATTTAAGCTAATCACTGTTTGAACTTGGATGTCAAGTATTTCAACCGAGGCGGGTTCTCATCTGGTCTCTTACTCTAATGGGGAAATTTTTGGGGGAAATTGGGGGTGGATATGGAGATCCCATAACTTTAAAAATTCCCAATCAAAAACATCTTGAGTGGTATTGTTATTCACATTCCCAAGTCCGCCTCAATAAATAATATATTTATAATATAATATAACAAGTTAATACAGGAAAAAGATAACAATCAGAAAACAAGTAGATGTTTTTTTCAATGAAAAAAAGTTTAAGGGGAGGGAGGGGAGGCTACCCATTACAGGGCTAGGGCATACCAAGGCTTCTTTGAGGACTTACATAAGGGGTCTTAGCTTTTTTTTTTGGTTTTTATAGACATACTAAGAGGGATTGTTGGCAATGAGACTCAAACCTAGACTTGGATAGCAAAGACAACAATCCTTACCAACTCAACCAACCCTTATTGATAACAAGGAGATGTTCTTCGTCTCTCAACCTTCTCTTCAATTGAAACTTGATACATGTGGACACACACTCGCCGTTTTCCAGTACTCCCTTTCTTTCTTGGTATTCGATATATATAGTAGTTTGTATTTCTTCAATGACTTTAATAATTAAATAGCACTAAAAAATGAAAGAAATCAATTGTAGCAGCTAGTTGAAATCCATATGCTTATTATTGTTTGTAGTTAGTTTCTGGAAGCAATTGTTTTCCTAATTCATTATGGAGATTATGGTAGGGAGAAATATATGATTTATGTTTTTGGCCACCTATGCAATTATGGTTTAGTTAAAAAAATTGAAAACAAAAGTTTTCGTTTAGGAATATAACACCCGACGCACATACACATGGAGAATTAGTCCTAACTAATTTAGATGTAAGAAGATTTCATTTTTCAAATGGCAAAAAAAATTGGAGTAGAGGCGGGTTTGGGAGATCATCTCCAATGAGGATGGGAACGGGGATTTCTGCGAAAATTCTTGTCAAGGTGAAAGCAGGGACAAAGATAGTATTGTCATATTCGGTCCCAAACCAGTCCGTTGTCATCCCTACTCCCAAAAAAAAAAAAAAACCAATTTAATTACTCACTGCATACCCAAAAATTAAATCTCTTTTTTCCTTTTTGGAATCAATTGAAATAGGTAAATCACGGACACTCTCCAATAAAACTGTATAACAACGTAGTAAATTCTGATCTTTACCATGCAAGAACACCCAAATTTTAGAAACAAAAGTAATTTGTAAAATAATTATTCGGAGTTCATAGGGGAAAAACCAAATTGACATGGTATTGGCTAAAATGCCTAATTTGAACTAAAACGTGCGTTTTGCTGGAAACTAAGAAACTAACAACGACAATGCGTTTAGTTAAAATCAATCCGCGGGGAACACAACTCAATGTTCCCTCTCTCAAATTGCTTCGTCGTTGCCGCTGTGTTGGCGAACAACAGGAACCTTTAACTGTAAGTCTCTGTCAGCACCTTCCTCCGTTTCGTTGTTTTAGGGTTAGGCTTAGCGTCTATTTCTATTTGTTGTTCTACAATGAAATTGGGGGTTTACAATTCACTTCTGTCCCAAACCCTAGATTGATTACCCAATACTCGCAATTGTTTTTCTTTCTTGAAAATGGATTCAGCTGATCCTTCTAAGGGCATGAGCACGCTTGACGCGACCATGGAAGATAGCTGCGGTGCCCGACCTAAGGCAACGTGGAAGAAAATGGGGCCTGTAGAGAAGGAGGCATCTGTGCACGAAGAAATGAAGAGGATGCAGAAGCTGCCAGCAAACAGTACTTATGTCACTCATAGGTTGCGGGTTCTCAACAAAATTCTGCAGCTTTTGTCCATTCAGGTGCATAAAAATCGGATTTTTATTTGCTATATAAAGCATGGCTTGGCTATTAACCTTAGATTGCTCGTAATATGAAATGGGTTTGTTGCTTAAGTGAATTATAATCTATTGGTATTGGAGACCCACAAGATAAAGTTGTTTAATTTTGCAGTTTTGTTTTTGTTAATTACCAGTTTGCTCTGCTGTGATGTAGAGCATGATATTCTGTGGTTTGTGTATGATTCTGATTAGAAATAGAAGAGAAATGAATTTAATACCAGTATTTGACACTATATTGATGTTCCTCTTGCCCCTTTGTATATCAGAGAACTGCATCACAAGAACGGGAGTTGGAGTTGCTTTTTGCTGGGCTTTCTCTGTGAACCCAACCAACCTTTTTCAGGCAGTAGTCAGTTCCAGTTGAAATTTTATTTTGTGGAGTTAGATATATGTGACTACTATTTTAGTGCTCTGTTTGAACCGGCTGACAAATAGTTTAATTATTTGTTGTGTTTGATATATGTATATACTGTTAAAACATGAAACAAAATAGCTCATGGTATAGGAAAAGTTTATTTTATTATCCGTTCACTTGGATCCTCATTTTCTTCCCAAAAGAAGGAAGGGGAGTAATCTGCGTACAATGGAAAATGCAAGCGCTGTTTCATGTAAAGACGGATAGAGAAATGTATTGGTTTTGGCTGAATATCAGATGCATAAATTTGTTGTTTTTTTATAGGCACAAAACCTTGATCTGCCATTTTTCTTTCTCTAGGATCTTATGTTGGTTAGAAGACACTGTTCTTGTTATGAAACCTTCATTATCTTTTTAAATCACCGAGTACTGTCCAGTTTTTTGGTCGAATAGGTGTCCATTATTGCTATACAAATTTCATTTTTTCTCAACCTCATGCAGATCCTGGGTAAGAAACTACATTTGCAGTATTTTTTCTGATTTGTTAATGAACTGCATTGCAGAATTTCCCGTCATGGATATCTGTGTTTTTGGAAAACTGGGTTCAGATCTGTTCCGTTACACACTGAAGATTGTATGTTTTTGGCAAGCTAAACATCTCATTCTTGTGTCTCTCAGAAAAAAAAAAAAAAAAAAAAAAACATCTCACTCTTGTGACTGTCTTTTGTATATACCTTTTCAAAGTTTCTAAGCTTTAAGTTAACCAACATTGTGAATATTTTTGTTTTTGTTTTTCTTGTATCCTTGCCTGTTGAGTCTTGACATGGTTGAACTGTACGCCATTGGGGTATATGGAGGAGAATAGTATACTATCAATTTGGCATTTTCATTTCCCATTTTATTGGATGGGTCATTCTTGGTTTGGGTTTTATATGGATGTAATTTTCAGCTATTTGATTAAGAATATTCATCCAAGAAGAGATGATAGAGGATCTAAACTTGTTTATTTTTTGTTTTGTGATCATATACAGTTGTACTCCTCACATCTTAAACCATGTACAACCCCTCGCAAATAACTGGTTAGTGTATTGGCCAGTTTGAGACTTACCATTGTACTTCTCAATCCTCAAGTTGCTGTTCTTCTTAATGGCTTAAAGAGGGTTAAAATAGGCTATTTGACCCTTAAATTAGGCTTGAAATGGTCATCTTTTTCAGGCAAGTGATGTGCAAGGTGGGATTCGAATGCATGACTCAGTTACTATATAACATGAATAACCATAACATATGACCCAACTCCTATAATGATTCGTACAATATCACTTGTACAAAAAAAGAAAAAAACAAAAAATTGTATTTTTATTTATTTAAAAACGAAAGGTTTCAAAATTAACTCAATATTTCTTTTCCCACTGTTGCAGCTAATTTATCTTCCTTCGTAACTTTAACCCTCCGTTTGGATGAAGAAATTGAAAATTACATAGAATTCTAACAGTTAAGACAATCTCCTTCATGGTAGTAGTTTCCATCTACCAAGTGAACACAGTATACTTTTTCAGAAGCCTGATTTGGAGTGATGGGATATATGATGTGACAAGTCCATATCAATGAGAACACAGATCATACAATCCTATACTAATGACAGTTGAAAATAGATCATACTCATCCAGTAAAATTGAGTACATACTAATAATAAGCTCATCTCTCTGGAGACAATGTCTGCC